>NW_008623627.1:8454-38956 GCF_000691845.1 Merops nubicus | reverse complement strand
GGGGGGCGTGCGCGCGCTATTTTCGGTCCTGTTAGGGAAATGTTTCCTATTTTCAGCCGTGTTTTTTTCCGCCGAGCGGGCCCCAGGCAGGGCAGGTTCCTGTCCCCCACCTCCCCCTGGGCTCACCAGCATCCACAGCACCGGGAGCCATGGAAGAGAATCATGGAATCGTTTTGGTGGGACGAGACCTTTAAGATCATCGAATCTAACCGTTAACTTAACAGTACCACATCTCCACGGGTTGGAAACCCCTCCAGGGATGGGGACTCCACCACTGCCCTGGGCAGCCTGGGACAGGCCTCCACAACCCTCAAGGGCAAGAAATTGTTCCTCAGGGCCAACCTAAACCTCCCCTGGGGCAACTTGTGACTGTTCCCTCTTCTCCCAAGGAACAAGTGATAGGACAAGAGACCAAAAAGAATGGCCTTGTTCTCAGCTCTGCTCCCACCTGTAAAGTCCCATCCAAGTGATAAATGTCCCCTCCCGGGGGGGAAGGGGAAGGTGTCAAGCCGCTTCCCCCCACATCCTCTTGCCCCATCCCTGCCTCCCCCGCACCACAGCTTCAGGAGGCCTGTGAATCAGTGCCGTGGCATTCCTCCTTCTCCTGGGCAAAGCCAGGGCAGCTGTGAGCTCCAGGGCCAGCACAGGGGAGGGATTTGTGCAGCCTCAGCCCCGAGTCACCCAGGGGCTCAGCAAAGGCAGGACCAGCTCTGTGATGGGCCTGTTCTTGGTCTTCTATGGAGAAGCCCTCAGCTCCCAGGATTACCCAGGGGGAGGCAGCCTGGGGGCAGGAAGGACGGTTTCTCTTTGGAAGGAGTTTCTGGGTTGGGTTTTTTCCCTTGTATAAAGGCAGTCTGAGCAGTTTTGCTTCAGGGGCAGATTTGTCTTGGGCTCCAGAAAGAGACATGAGTTGAGCAGATGCCCTATTTACACAGAGCAGTTTGAGGACTCCTGGTGTCATCACCAGCTTTAGCTCCTCTCAGCAAACAAAATTGCAACAAGAGCCACAGTTAAAGGCTGAAAGGCAGAGAAAGAAAAAAAAAAAAAAAAAAACACAAACACCCACACCTAGAAACATCAACAAAGTTCTTACAGAGGTTGTACACGTGGATTGTCCCTCGGTGGCTGCTTGGAGCTCCCAGAGGCAGCCATAAGAGGCTCTCAGCTCCCTGAGACCCTGATCCTACAGAGAGAAACTGGTCCCACAGCCCTTGCTGGCAAGTGAAGCCACGAGACCCTCTGCAGCATCAGCTCAAGCCTCACCGAGCTGTGGTGGGCAGGCTGGATCACCCAGGAGCCATGGCCCTTCTCCAGGCTCCTAGGAGCATCCCCACATCTCACCCACCCTCCCAGGAGCAGCATCCAGGCAGAGGTGGGAATTTCTGCCCCAGTGTTCAGTTCAGAGCTGGTCTCCAAGGCCACGGCCAAGCCCTTGACCAAGGCACCTTCCCATGCCTGCCACTGCTGCTCCCACCCCTGCACCCAGAGAGGCTCCCACAGCTACAACCAGGGTGATGGCCTTGGCTTTGCATCTGCCACTTGGCCAGCCCAGAGCACTACCCAGCCAAGAGCTTGGCCAAGAGGACATCTATGCTCAGACACTGGTCTGAGCTGGGATAGATGCTTGGTCAAGGGCTGGGACAAGCACAGCCCAGCAGAGAGTCGGATTTGCCAGGAGAAGAGAGGAGAGACATCAATAAAAAGGGGAAACGGGTCTGAGCAGCCTGAAGGATGAAGAATTCTGGGCAGTTTGTGATAACACAAGAGAAGTCAGCCCGGTGGAGCAGGAGCACATCACTGCTGCATGAAAGGAATGGGTCAAAGCAGGAGAGGTTCAAGTCCCACAGCAAAGCCCCTTGAGCTTTGCACCAATAGGGCTTCACTGACACCTTCCTGAGGCATGTCCCATGTCAGCTCCATGCAGGACACATCCTTAGCAGAGGGCTCAAGGTGCTGCCAGAAGGAGGTGCTACAGGTCTCCAACCCCCAGGTCCCCAGCCAAGACCATCTCTTCTCTGGAGGAAGCACTGAGGTGGGGAAGTTTTGCAAACAAGCCTCTGGACAAGGAGCGTGGTCTTCCTGGTGGGTGCCTTACAGAGGCCAATGTGTGAGTGCAGTTACCCAAGCAAGGTTTGACTTGAGGAAAGATTTTAGCATTTAAATACAGTGTCCACCCACACCTGTTGTACTTCACCTCAGCATTCGAACACCTACCTCACAACGAACCCAAAAAATCCACTTGACCACAGGCGATGATGTGGTCCTGGAGTTTATCCATCTGCTCCACAAGACTCACAGCAGGACTGTTGGATTTCCTGGGGCTGCTCCCAAGCCTGGAGTGAGGGGCGTCCGGAAATCCTGCAGAAACGTGGAAATACCGAAACTCACGTTGAGCTGGCCCCACACAGACCTCACAAACGGCCACTGACAAGGTTAGCACATCAACTCACAAAGCTCTAGGTCAAGATTACAGAGGAAAAAAGAATCAGACTCCCAACTGTGTGAAAACTTTAATAAAACTTACTTAAGAACTGGCTCAGGAGTGGACACAAGGCAGGGAGATCAAGTCTCCCCAGCAGCACAACCACCGGAGGGGGCCTCAGGAAGTGAACAAGGAGAGGATTCAAACACAAAACACTGGGTTTGAGGGAAAGTTGATCAGAAACCTCCACAGCAGTACCTCCACATTTCCTTTTGCTCCATCAGACCAAGAAACTGATGCTCCCTCCCCCTCTAGAACAACATCACTGGCAGCAGTTCCCACCTTGCCCAAGGCTGGCTTGTTTCTTTCCCCCAGATGCCTTCTCCAGCACTGAGCACAGGGACTGAGACACTATCTGCAGTAGCTGGAGTTGTCTCCTGAGCCTCCTCCAGCAGCTGGGGCTGGGTGAGGGCAGGACCACGCTGATTCAGCTGGACACAAGGACCACATATGCAGATCAGAGGGAAGTTCCAGGCATGGTATTCACAGCTTCATGACACCCATCACCTTGTGGAACATGGAAATACCTTTGGAGGGAGCTTATGCTCCCAGCAGCCAGTGCCGAGACAATGGGCAAACCCTGCAGCACCACGCCTGAACCAGGGTGGCACCACAGCTTCCCACCCTGCCACCTCCTCTCATTCCAAGAGCTTGTCCAAGTTCAAGACTGGTCTCTGTAGCATGGTCCTGGTTACTCTGCTTCCTACTCCCTCCCAAAACTTTGTTTCCAGGGGTAGGTGTAACCCCAACACCACAACATGATGTGCAACACGTTAAGGACAGCTAGTGAGTACACAGCTCCCCTTGGGCCCTCTTATCGGTGCCAGTTTTTGAAGGATGTCATGTAAGTCAATATTTTAAAAGATAATATCAAATAACCCACCTGTAATACCAAACTAAAAACCTTTCAAAACTCCACAAACTAACTTGTCTTCTGAAAAAAAAAAAGACATCAAAGACCAGCAAGAAAAAAAGCCCTGCAAAATTTTCTGTCTTTGCAGACTGTAAATTCACCAAACAGGAGGAGAAGTGGACCAGGCCCTCAGCCAAGGGCAGGGTTTCCAGGCACAGCCTGCCTTCCAGCAGGCTTTGGAAGCTCCTCCCTCTGCATTGACCTTCAGTTAAGAAAAAAAATACTTCTCCACGATGGGCATCACAGTTTTCTAGGGCAGAAGTTTAACAGCAATTCGGGTTTAACCCAGCTGTAACTGCTGTGGCTGTTCCAAGTCACCCAAGTTTCTCTCTCCAAACATTCCTGGCTGACCATGCCAACCCCTTCCCCCAACCCCTGCAGTCATCACTAGCACCACTGAACTACTCCACACAGACAATATGGATAAACAAGAAGAGACTACACAAAGGTAAGGACAGAGAGAACATGCTCACAGAACTCTGCCCACAGAACTCTGTCCAAGATAACCAGGGGGTCTGTAGAAACCACATGTCCCTCTGGAAGCCCTTTAGCTGGAAGCAAGTGAAGACAAGCATCACACCTGCCCATTCTGTTTCATCTCACATAGGCCTGTTATTTTGGTTGCTGTTGGAGGAAGAAGGGTCTAGCTGACCTCCAGTGCTGATAGCATGATTTCTCCTAAGTAGGAAGGCACCACAGAGCCCAGGAAAAAACACTGGTGTTTGCAGTGACCCAAGGAACACGAGTTCCCAGCTTATTCCAAATGCTGACTTTCACCTAGCCCCTGTGACTGGCTCTTTCAACCCAATCCTTCCCTGTTCCATCCTGAATCTGCTCTGCAGGCTCAGTTGATCCACCACTATCTACAAGAAGCTCCAGACCAGCGAGAGCTTCCATCAGTGTGCGGATTTCTTCATAGCTGGGGCAAGGAAGAAGGGTATACAGAGCCGAGCCACTGGCTGGGATAAACTCGCTGATAAATCTTTTACCCAGCAACTCTGAGATATTTATAATCAATCTCCATTTTATGGATAAATACATTTGTTCAGGAAAGGGCAAGAACTGTGAATGCATCTGGTCCCCAGCCACCCTGAGACGCTTTGACCCAAGCATATGACAATAAAACCTAAATATTCTCACGCAAGGAAGGAAAGGAGAGGGATGCTGAGAGGCAGCAATACAATAAAACCAAACCTGTAGATCATAGAAAGGTTTGGGTTGGAAGAGACCTTAAAGATCATCAGAGTCCAAGTCCCTTTCCATAGGCAGGGACACCTCTCAGCTAGACCAGGTTGCTCAAAGCCCCATCCAAGCTGGTCCTGAACACCTCCAGTGGTGGAGCATCCACAGCTTCCCTGGGCAACCTGTGTCAGTGTCTCTCCACCCTCAGAATGAAGGATGCCACACTCAAAGAAGAGGAAGCCAAAAGGGTAACCCACAAGTTGTGGGAAGCCCTGACCAGCCAAGATGGCTCCTGGTCTCCTCCAGCATCAGCCCTGCCTTGTGCTCTTGTCCCAGAACTGATCCCAGAGCTAAGAGTGAGGTCACTGAATCGAGGACATGAGAGTTGGCAGCTGCTTGCCATGAAACCAAACTACCACCAAGCTTGCTATTAAATCACAGTTTCCAAAGAAGAGGACAGTGCTGGGCTTGGTGAGAGCATGTGCACGTCTACAAGGAGCAAGCAGACCAAGGCTACTCCACATGGCCCATGCATCACTGCCCATGTTCAGGGAGCAAGTCAGGCTTCACAGGAGGCTAAAAAAACACAGATGACTGGAGATGGCTGAGCAGAGGATGGTGTAGAACTGGATCACAGAAGGAAGCAGTAACTGGGGAGGTGAAACTTTTCTAGCTGTCTGCAGGAGACAGAAGCAGGTTTCCTAGACACTGGAGAGATGAGAGCAAACCTGCCCCAGTTACTCCCAGAGCACAGCCTGGAAGTGGAAGTGCTGGACATGCTCAGAGGTGGTTTCTAGCTTTATCCTGGTTCTCTAAAGCAAGGTGACACATGAGTCAACTTGTTTTCCTTGCCATGTGCCAGACACCCAGGACTCCACCCCAGCAAGAGCTGCTCAGGGCACCAGGAAATCCATCTTTAACTGGGCAAAGCACTTCCCATTGTCCTTCCTTTGGGCTTCTGATCTTCTCCTGTACATCTGAACCGGCAGCAAGAACACCTCTAGCCCTGCTCCGCTGCTGTGAACAGAAGGAGGATGACTCAGACTGTCACAAAACACAGCCACGTCCTTCCACCAGCAGCTGGGGCTACCACAAGCGAGGAAAGCTGCAGCCTGCAGTGGCGAGGGACAGGGCAGTGTGCTTTACTGAGCACACCAGGGACACAGGATCATCTCCAGCTTAGTCCTGCTGGGTTTTCCACACCATTCGATGTGCGTAGACTGCACAGAAACATCCATAGACACGTCCCCACACAGCCTGCTCAAAAGCATTGGGATAGCAAGGCAAGAACCACAACAAAAACCATTGTAAAAAGCAGCTCTTGCATCGCCAAGAAAGCTAAGAAAGAAATGCAGCAGCACATGGCACCAAAGAGATCTTGAGCACAGCGTCAGGTCTCCACGCTGCCCAGAATTCAGCTCTGTGGACACTGGACTGGGAGACAGTGATGGGTAAGCTACTGGTGACTCCTGCACACTTGGTACTGAGCTAGAAGTCACAAGTCCCAGCACAAAGAAAGCCACACAAAGGGAAGTAGTTAACTTAAAATACAAAATAAAAAAAAAAAACAAACCACAGAAAAAAAAGACCAAACAAGAATAAGCAAAAACCAAACAAACAAAACAGGACAAGGACTGAAAAATTTCCTGATGTGGCAAGTTCAGAGTGCCTAGAAAGGCAACAACCAGAGCCCCCAGCTTCTTGTGCTGCTTTACACTGGAACATACACAGCACATGGCTCCCAAAGAGCAAGTTCCTGGTCCCAAATAGCGTTGTAAACTGGACCAGATTTTCAGTTAAATCCTGCAAAAAAAGGCTCCTTCATCTAGTTCACAGGTACAACCCCCAACAACTGGTCAGCCCACATGAGGGACAGCACGTGTGCTCCCTGCCTCAGGATCACCACCCCAGCTTTTGCTGGGCCACAACTTCTGTCACACCATCAAGAAGAAGCTCTGACTCATTGAAACAAACCCTCCACTGCCAGCACGAGCTAATCATCCCACCACGAGAAGGTGTGCTGGCAGAGGAGCCAAGGTGAAGCTCTTACAGCACTCAGGACTCCATCTCAATTCCTGGACTTGCCTGTCTACAGGTGGCTCCTGCCCCAGCAGCACTGGAAACCCTCATGCTTCACTTCCCCACTGGTCACTGCTCCCTTCACTCTCTCCTGTACAGGTCTCTGCTCTCTTCCAGAAACACCACATAACCAACACCTTGTGGTGTACCTCAAGAGTTAAGATGACCCAACAGCCATGTTCACCCCTCCCGCACACGGTGTTTTGCCCCTTCCCTTGTGTCTGTCACCCCAGTCTATCCCCCAGCCAGGGAACACAGCCACATGCTGCCCCACTTCAGAGCCGCCATCCCCATGGCACCTCCTCACGCTGCCAGAGCAGTGGTCATGGTGCCCACCACAGATCCCAGCACCACCTACAGCTCGCTGCAGGGGACTCCCAGAAACACCACTAGTAGTCACATGAAATCATCAAGGTTGGACTCTAAGATCATCAAGTCCAACTGTCAACACAACACTCCCATGACCACTAAACTATGTCACCATGTGCCTCATCCACACATTTGTTGAAGCCCTCCAAGAATGGTGACTCCAACACCTCCCTGGGCAGCCTGGGACAATATCTCACCCCTCTGCCAAGAAAGAAATTCTTCCTAATATCCAGTCGAAACCTCCCCTGGTGCAACTTCAGCCCATTGCCTCTCATCCTATTGCTGGTTACTTGGGAGAAAAGACCAATCCCCACCTCACTCGAGCCTCCTCTCAGGAAGTTTCAGAGCACAGTAAGGTCTCTCCTCAGTCTCCTCTTGTCCAGGCTAAACAATCCCAAGTCCCTCAGCTGCTCCTTATAAGCCACGTTCTCCAGAGCCCTCACCAGTTTTTTTTCCCTTCTTTGGACCGGCTCCAGCCCCTCAAGGTCTTTTTTTTAAACTGTGGTGCCTAGAACTGACCCCAGGACTCAAGCTGTGGCCTCCCCAGTGCTGAGTCCAGGAGCACCATCACTACCCTACTCCTGCTGGACACACTAGTTTTGACCCAGGCCAGGATGCTGGTGGCCTTCTTGGCCACCTGGGCACACGCTGGCTCCTCTCCAGCTGGCTGACCACCAGCACCCCCAGGTCCTTTTCTGCCAGGCGCTTTCCAGCCACTCTTCTCCCAGCCTGGAGCATTGCAGGGGGTTGTTGTGACCCTAAGGCAGGACCAAGCCCTTGCCCTTGACCTCTGCCCAAGGATCCAGCCTGTCCACATCCCTCTGCAGAGCCTCCCAACCCCTCAGCAGATCAACTCTCCCCTTCAGTTCAGTGTCATCTGCAAACATCCAGCACTGCATACACAAGGACACTTAGAGATGAGACAAGTGGGACAGATTTAGACCAAAAGCAGTGGACGTTTATTCCTCGTTTGTGCAAGAGTGTAAAGATGGAAAATGGGCGGGACAGACCCCGTGGCGGGCGGCTGGAGGCCACGGCCTCTACCTCGCTCGATGGCTTTGTTTACAATTCTACTAGAGGAGATAAACTTGCAGACTCACCTACTGTCACACCAACGATGCTGGCAAATACACTTGTATACAAAGAAAGTTTCAAACTACATTTTTTCCACTAGATTCAAGTGAAGACTTTGTTCAAAAAAAAGACACGTACACGTACAATTTAAAACCATATGAACATTTGCAAATGTTTAGTGCAAAGTAATTATGTAAAAGCTACATTTTATGAAAGTTTGTGCTGATGTGTTTGGTAGGTCGGTTTTGTTGGTTTTTCTTTTTTACCCTTTTACATCCATTATTTTAGTTACAGAAGGTTTCACTTACCTACAGTACATATGCATTGTGTTAGGTCCCATGCAAGTGGGAGTAATACCGTCAGGCTTTGTCACTCGGGCTCTCGATTAGTGAGCTGCTGATTTGGTTTAACAGTCAAGTCCCTGGCACACTACACATCCTGACCTCGGGCAAGTGCTCAAGCTGATGTTTGTCTCCTCCAGGTGCACGGCCTCGTGCGATGCAAACCAAACTGCTCCACGACCTCCGAATGCGACCGCTCGCCAACGCGGGGCTTTGAGAGAAATCCGTCGTTAACTCTGAGCCTGTAACAAACTGCTCTTCAAATTAAAAGCCTATTCACACAAAGTTATATGTAATGACTGTAGTAATCAGTTTATTACACAGATTAATCATTCTTGAACGTACAAGCTCCAGGGGAGCAGCTGGGTCTTTAAATATACACACGTTTTCCGTCAAATGGATTTTTACCCTTACATCCAGAAAGACCTAAGCAGTTAAAAAAATTAAGAAAAATAAGAGCTATTAGCTATGTATTAACTGAGAAACCACATACAAACCAAAAGAAGTATGAAGGAAAGGAGAGAGTTGAAACAAATCAACATCACTTGATGCACTAATAGCTCCAATCCATTTAAATGTTGACCGGTTAAACTTAGACCTTAAACACAGGATGTGGGTACAGTTTATCTCATTGGTCATAACATTTACCTAAGGTGGAGGTCCTTCAGAATAAAATGAATACAGAAACAGCTTCAAGTTCTTCACCTTGCTTTTCATAACTGTTATGAGTTTAAAAGGATTCCACTGAAAACCCATCCCGGATCAGCAACACCATCCCAAGAAACATGGAACCCACCGCAACTCTCCCGCTCACGTTTTATTACCCAATTTAAATCAACTGGGAATGCTTTTAGGCTCACAAAGTTATGACTGAAGAACCAGCTTTTCACACACACACTTCTCTGCTAGGAGTCAATGTTGGTACGGGGAAAATACAGTATTTCTATTTTGTTGTTCCAAGTATGTACAACACGCAGCACTGCTGTATCAGGTAAACATGTGCACAGGGGAAGATGAGGCGTGGGCTCATAGAAAGCAGTCAAATGGAAATCAAAAGGACTTTCAGAGTTCCCCTATCTTTATTTGTAGAGGTTATCCAATAATTTCTTTAGTTACATGGCGTACTTCTGTGTCCATTCTCGAGCTATTCTGTTGTACCTGTATGTATAAAAAGAGGATTTACTTAATAGAGCATCACAACAGTGTTTCCACTCCAGTAGTTTAGTCTATGCATGGTACAAACTTAACCTTCTCTCCAGTAGCATCATCCATTTGTAAAATTTAAGAGCAAACCGAAATATCAAGCAAACAGGAAACAAGGAAGCCCACGGGACTTTGTGGAGATGAAATGACTCCTCATTTACAACAGGAACACAAGATCTTTGTGATTCAAGTCCCAAATGAGCTAGCACAGGGCCGAGGGGAAAGCCTTGTCAGGAAGCTTCTCAACCCCCAACTACTGCAGCCCTGAGGGAACTGTTACTGAGGGGTTTCATTTTGATATTCTGGAAAAAAAGAGATGAATGTGTCTCTCCCACCTTGCTCTTCTTCCCTGACAAAGTTCAGTGCTTGGTACCTGCTAAGCTATCATACCCCAACAGGCTTGTTTCTGGCTACAACCTACACGTCACTATTCCAGTGACTACTCAGAACACAGTTTACACATCAGATTTTTTTAATCCTGATGGCACACTGTGCTCCATGTCTTAAGCCACTTGCAGCTTCTGCACCCCAATGCCCTTTATAGCCAAAGCCACTGCTAGAGGAAGCTCAGGACGCTTCTGTAAAAGGAAGCAGCTGCTGTGACCAAGAGCAACTTGCCTTCTAGCATCAGAAAAACTTTTAGCAGTACTTTTACTGATTTGTAATGTTTTTCTAATTTGTAGAAAAAGCGTAAGATGCTTATAGCAACATATCTCCTAGTTGTACACACAGACTAGGTCTCTGTGTTGGAAGTTAGTCTATAATTGTTTTTTTTTTTAGCTTAAGGAATCTGACAATCCGCTCACAACAACTGCTTTTGCCTTCACATCACTCCTCAGAGACTACTCCAGAAGCGAGTCCGGTTATGTTTAAGAGCAAAATTTATATCCTTAGTTTTGGAAAAACCTGGGAAAGAGTCCTGCATACATCAAGTGCAGTCACTGTCAGCTGTGCCTCAAAATATGTACTGCTACTCCTGTAGGTCATTAAAACCAAGACGTAGGAACTCCTCTAACACTGCTCCTCAAGCATGCAGCAGAGTAACCAAGCCTGTGGATCATTTTCCCTTCCTATCTTGTTCTCATCAGATGATCATGTAGCTTCAGAAATTAACACTACCGATCAGATCTGGAAGGGAACAGTGAGGTAGAGAAGTGTTTACAACAGTCATTAAGCTGTTGTTTTTGAAGCAGGCAGCAGCACTGGAGTTCCCTCCACTCTTGCTGTTTGCTTCACAGAAGCCTGGAGTGCTCCCACCCCACCTCCACACCCCTTGTTCTCCCCTTATGCTGGCAAATGAGGGTGAACCAGGGCATTGCTGTTACTCCTTTGCTTGTGTGAGTGCATCCCCAGGAGCTAGCTCGGCAACACTCTCCACTGGAGAGGCTTGTTCTCCCTCTGCTGGTTATGCAGTATTAGAGCAGGCAGGGAAGGCTCTTAAGAGCTGCTCACTTTCCACTCAGAGCTCCGTATGAAACAGATCTGCATTGTGCACATCTCCATTAAACCAAGCAAACCTGTAATTAACAGCTACAACACTAATGAAAGGCCATTGTGTGGGATGTATAAAAGCACAGAAGTACAAGGTCTCTATGTCCTTCACTTCTGCTGGCACACAGACCTGTTTCTACAGCAATGGGGTGCTGTGGAGATAGAATCCCAGCACGGTGGGGGTTGTAAAAAGCCCTCTGGAGACCATCTTGTCCAGCCCCCCTGCTTTAGCAGGGTCACCTAGAGCAGGGTGCTCAGGCAGGTTTGGAATCTCTCCAGAGAAGGAGATTCCACAGCCTCTCTGAGCAGCCTGCTCGAGGCACTGTCACCCTCACAGGAAAGAAGTTTATCTCTCCCATTCAGGTGGAACCTCCTAGGTTTTGGTTTGTGTTCCCTGCCCCTGGATCTAATCATTGGGCACCACTGACACCAGTCTGGCCCCATCCTCTTGACCCCCATCCTTAAGATATTTGTAAACATTGACAGCAGTACTACTGATCCCACGGGAAAAAATCTCTAAGAAGACCACAGCTAAAAGTGAAAAAGGCAAATCAAAGTTCACACCTTTCCAAGGTGCTTTCAGTTCGCCTTTACTACTTAAGTGTGGATTCTGCTCTATCAAGAACATTACATGTTTTTTGGCTTCCATACTCACTTTTCTCTATCTGTTTTGTAGATCCGTGCAATCTCAGGCACTAAAGGATCATCTGGATTTGGATCACACAACAGAGAACAGATGGACAAAAGTACTAGGGAGAGAAAAATAGATACTGAATTAGAGTTAAGTGCAGCTGAAGACAGGTAGAAGTCAGCTCACAGACCTCCCTCCCCTTGAGCCATCAGCATTAGCATCATTTTAAAGAAAATGCCAAGGAGCAGCAACCCCACATACTTGAGCCAAGTCATTCCTAACAGGAACCCCTCGCTCTGCAACCACACAGCTCTGTGTGGCCACGACAACAGGAAACCTCCTGGATAAATTATCTGAGTACAGCCTTAGGTCCTGAGGCAGAAGTGGAGCCACACCTGAAAGCTACCTCAGAACATATCCTTGCTTCTGCACTTGAAATTCAACTTTTCCCTAAACCTGACAACCGTTCAGGACTTGCAGAAGCTCTCATCAGAAGAGGTCAAAGAGCAGACAGGTCCAACTGACATGAAGCAAGCAAGAGCTGCTCAGGAACTGTTAAAAAACCCACTAGTCTTGCAGAGAGTTCTAAGGCTTTGTCCAATTATTTTTTGAGCATGAGGTTTGATTAGAATCAACCAAGAAAGTGCATCTTACTGCACTGTTACCAGCCACCCAGGCCTGAACTTTACACTTTCACTATAAATATACACCATACACATCCCACTCATACAATGTCACTGTGCAGCATCAACCTTCACCCTTGTAAGGAGCCAGGAGTCCACTGCAAAGCTACAAATAGCAAGTGCACATCCCTGCATTCACACCCAAGTAGAAGAGATGAGAAGGGACTAAGTTATACACAAAGTCTATTAGGACAGCATGACGTGAGGCACATCAGGGACATCCTGTCCCCCCAAGAAACACCAAACATTGCTTGGTGTTGCTTTATCTCAGCATGTTTTTATCAAGTGGTGTCACCTGGCACGTCCCTTCACCCACAGCAGAGGTGTCACAGTGCATCCTCCACCATGCTGGAGCTGACAGCAGTGAGAGGTTTGAAGGCACTAAACCCAAGTCTGCTGAAACTCCCATCAGCTGCTGCTGCACTGTGGAGGTGGAGGCAGAGCTACTGTGCTGAGGCAGCAGCTGGAAGCTGGAGGAGAACAGCACACACTCCACAACTATTTTACTGGTTCTCAGATGGGTTAAAACAGAGGCCACAAAACATAATCAGCTAGATGCAGGCAGGGAGAAGGGACAAACAGGGCTGACGTTCTCTGCAACTGGAGAAGCTTTAACCTGGCACAAAAGGGAAAGCTTTGCTGTGCCCCAACTGAGCTGGGTGCTCAGTGAGGAGAGCACCAAGACCCCTGAGACCCAGTGAGTTCAGTTTCTCCATATTTCTGTAGAGCCTTCACTAATGAATTATCAAATGCAAGTCAAGAGCTGCTAGAACAGGTTTAGCAATCAACTGTTCTTGACTTGAGGGAACATTTCTTTTTCTTAAAAACAACCCCTTCTTTTCCTGATTTTCTACTTTACACGTGTTGAAGAGTCAAGAGCTTAATTATCCTCTACTGTCAACTGACACTCAGATCATTTGTTCAAGCACCTCTCAGAACAGAACTTCAGAGCATGAAGACTAAGTCTGTGCTGCAGGCACACAGAGGCCACTAGCCCTGACCTGCTGCCCCTTTGCAGGGCACGCAGCATGTCTGGGACCTGCAGCACTTGCCATCAGCTCCAGCAGTGGGTTTTGTCCCCCGGGTACACCACGCAGAACTCTGAGTTCAGTAACGGGAACCTCTCTGCTGCCTTACACCAGCTCCTGCCAGTCAGTTTAGCTTCAAAACAGTCATTCCTCCAGCTGTCTTCCGGTAGCTCATTTCTCTGTGACTCCACTGCTCCTGCCACTGGAGGTTCTTTGGCTGACAGGATGAGTCAAACACCAAACATTCTGTCCCCTCCCTTACACCAGAAGCCACCAGAAATCCAACTGAAGTTTTCTGGTCAACTATCATAACTACTCCCTCAAGTTTTATCTTACCACAGGCCTTTAATAACCAAGGACTTCTCTCATGGTCCCACGTGGGAATTCCTCCTCATACACCTCGCACGTCAGCCTTGCAAGCCCTGCCCACCAGGCTAAGGAGATGGCCAGCTGGTGGCCAGCACAGGCGGGACAACCAGCATGGTGTGGCGTGGTGTGTCCTCCAGAGCAGAAGCTGCCCACCCCTGGCATTTGTCCAGAAGGTTCAGGTGTGCCTTGGACAGCACCTCCCATGCTGAAAGGAAACAGGAACCCCTGTCCCCTTCTGGAAGTTTTAAGTTCTTGGTTTACAGCTGAGCAAGATGAGTGGAGCATTTTCACTCGGTGACCAGTGGAAAAAAAACCCTCCATGCCGCCAACACTCTTTACAAAGCTCCTCAGCACTCGCTCCATACCTAAATGCTTCCCCATCATGAGCTGTCAATCCAGTCACTTCAGAAAACATTCCTGATTTCATTCATCAGCAGTTCACTTATTTTATAAACAGCATCACTCTAGAAACACCAAATAAATTTGGACACAACAATTTGGCTCCAAGCTGCAGTGCCACATTCAGCTGCTTTATTTTTGTAATTCTTCATTAATCAAAGCTATTCTTCATTAGGTCTGCTCTCGCTGGTTACTTCATATTTCCCTTTTTATCTGTAGAGCCTCAGCAAGAAAATTTTTAATGGTATTGTCTAAACTGGTTTAATTTTAACAGCCTGCTGAGCCCAGCTCTCTGTCCAAAATAAATTCAGGAAGCTTCTCCTGAGGTTTTCCAGCAGAACACTGCATATACACACAAGTTTTAGACCAACCAACACAAGCAGCCTCCAGACCACTCCAAAAACCTCCTTGGAAAAAGGCACCTCCTCACAGAGCTTAAGGAGCCAGGTGGGAGAGGACAGAGGCAGCAATCCTTAAGAACATCAGTGGTGTCCAGGAGTTCCCTGACACATCAGAGAAGCTAAAACCAACACTGGAACAGAGAAAACTGCCAAGGCACCTTCATCTGCAAGGAAATATCGCAATGAATGAGTTGACAAAGTTTTGTAACCTCAAAATCAAGGCTGAGTAACTACACAGGCCAGCAAAGTGACGTTGGTTTACACCTTGGCCTACTCATCCTGTAGGACCACAGGCCAAGCTGCTCTCCTGGGATCATTTGACAGTGTCCCTTCAAGTCTTCCACTCAAGGACAGCAGTACAAGGCTGTGCTCCTCAGAATTTAAGTTTGGATTTTTGCTAGTTATAGTAAAATAAATTTAGACTTGGACCCCTTGAACCAGTGGGCAGTAAGAGTTACTGCTCATCTCTTCACTTTCAGCTGTCAAAAAAGGCCAGTCTGTAACAGAACATGAAGCAACTTAAAACATGAGCAGTTTAAAGCTCCCTTTCATCCAAAAATTGCTTTTGCTGGGTTTTAGTTCACCCACCATGCAGCCTACTGAACTCCAATGCTTAACCCCACTATCTCCCACAGACAACTAAACCAACTTACCCCTTAGAGGGCTTCCTACTACTATGGACTGGCACGGACCAAGGAATGGGGAGGACCAACCTAATCAAGCAAACAGATTGCTAACAGAGTGCTTCCAAGCAAGTAATGGGCTCTGCTTCCCCGTGGAGCAGTGATACAATGGCTCTCTGATCAAGCAGAACGATCACTTAATGCTTAAAGATGCCCCAGCAATGTGTTCTTTGAGGTAAAATGAGGTCTACCAGTATAACAGCACAACTCTGACCCAAGTTTCTACTGCAAGACTACCCTTTGCAGAGTACAGAACACTCCAGAATGCAAGGACCACCTTTGTAGATGCAAATCCTCTGTGCACAGAATCATGCCATTTACAGCTTGACAAATTCATCTGAAGTTTACCACTGCAGGATACACTTTGTCTTCTCAGCAGGCACCTGTGCATTGCTCCTACACCACCACACACAGCCTGCCATTTCTGATGGGCAAGTCCACTTTCCTGCTTCCACCATACCTCAGACTGAGTATCTGGGTAGATGCAAATTCAATATGTCAACTCCACAGCTGAGTTTATTCTGCTACGAAACAGCTCAGTCATTACTCAGGACAATTCATGAAGTCAGCTCTCCACAGATCCTTCCAGTGCTACCAATACAGAAAACAATTTAAACTCCCATCTGTCTATTGGAACATACAAATTTTGGAGGCACCTCAATGCTCCTGGAACTCAGAGGTGAAGAGATCCTTTTAAAACACCACAAGCCTCCAGCTCCAGGTGGAAGGAGTAAGCTCCCCAGGCAGCAGACATCTTCCCTGGAGTGTCAACAGGGAAAGGAAGTCAAAGGTGCCTAGTCATTTATATGCAGCAATTATCTTTTCTTGATGCCAGGATGACTTTGCAGCCACGCATGTCACGCAGCTGTGACACCCTCGTACGTCCAGAGCACACAGCTGCAGCTGGAAGTGGTCTCCAGGAGCCAGAAGCAGCCGTGTAAGAGCCACAGGGTTTAAACACACCTTTGTGTGTTGATGTTTAAGTCCATTGGGCTGAGCTGATCTCTACAAAAGCTCAACAGTCCAGGTCATCACTGCAGAACTCTATTTAGGCTGTGCTAGGGCCTGACATAAGGCCCAAACCCTACACTTTCTGCTTTCTTCAGCTATCAGCACAAGAGAAGTAAGTTTGGCTCTGCCCCATCACCCTGTACTGAGACACTGATCTGTCAAAAGAATCAGGAGGTGTAGAACCTTTTCATGTAGAAGCCCAAAAGCAGAGACATCCAAGATACTCCCCAAAACAGCTGATTGTGCTCTCCACATTCTCAGTGCAGAAGTCATCTTCCAAAGGTAAAACCAAAATCATTCACTTTGCAAAGCCTGAGTGGGTCCAAACCCCACCACCTCCAGCTGCCCCCTCGGGGAGCACTAGCCACTACCACTGAAGTCTGCCTGGAACTGCAAATAAAACTTGCTCCATCTATGGGATGCTTTATGATACAGAAAAGCAACCAAGGAGCAACAGAATCTGCAGCTGAACAACAGCAGGAAAGATAAAAAGCAACTATCAATTCTTCCAAGGTACTGAGCTACCCAGAAAAAAACATCTTAACCAGTGTGTTCTGTCTTCTCCCAAGTAACAAGCGATAGGACAGGAGGAAATGGCCTCAAGTTGCACGAGGGGAGATTCAGATTGGACAGGAGAACATGGGGGTTGGAACTAGATGATCTTTCAAGTCCCTTCCAACCCTGACAGTTCTATGAGGGAAAAATTCAGGGTTGCCCAGGGCAGCAGTTGAGTCATCATCCCTGAACGTGGTTAAAAGTTGTGGAGATGTGGAGCTGAGGGACATGGTTTAGCAGTGGACTTGGTAGAGCTAGGTTAATGGCTGGACTTGATCTTAAAGGTCTTTATTCCAACCTAAATGGTTCTACAACTCAAGAGCTGTTTGCTGCTGTTACTGCTCTGCAAAGAGGAGGGGCTAATTCAGATTTCATCCAGGAGTATGGGCTTTTCCTGGGCACCAAGCAGCTGAGGTCAAAACCAGATGAACGAAAGCCTCAGCTCTGTCCTTAAAGGCCCCTCTTATGTTAAATGCAAAGAGCACATCACTGTCAGTAGAGGGAGAGGAACAGATAGGCTGCCTTTTAAAAAAAAAACTTATTCCTGTAGGCTCAACTCCTACATGGGGCAAAAGGCCCGAGCAGACCCCAGGCCAGTCTCCTCCCACCACAGGAAGGTCCTTCTCACAGTAAGCACAGAGGCTGAACCAACAAATTTTTGGTTCAAGTCCCAAGAAGTTGCCTCTTCAGTTACTTTCACACAAGACTGTCAGGCCAGCAGGATGATACTCTGCTCTCTGGCCCAGCTGAAGTTGCACAGTGGTCTCAAGACCACCACATAATCCAAGACCTCATGGGCTGACAAGAAGCAGTTGGATAAAGCCAGGAATATCAGTTCTTGGGCACCAGGCCAGTGCTGTGAGTTCAGCCATGGAGCAGCCCACCCTGCCTGCTCTGTCCCTGGTTAGTGACAAACATCAAACCACTGAGCTATTCCAGTTTGTGCCCATCCTGGAGACCAGGCCACATGCTCTGACAGACAGGGCTGTGCTGCTCCACCCAGCCAAGGTGCTGAAGATGAAAGTACCAAAGGATATCAGCTCAGGTTTAACTCAGCCTGGTACTCTGGGGATTATGTTGTCTCTAGCAGCATAAATTCGAGCTCTGGACACATACCACTGCTGAGGAATTCTGAATTTCATTTGAGGCTTCATCTGGCTGCTCCTCACATCACGCAGGGATCCTCCTTTGCTAATTGCCAGCCTGAGAGCCGAAAGCCACCACACCAAGGTCCACTGCTACTGAGAACACTATTCCTCAAAAATGGGAAGAGATCTGACTCCTGGAAGGAGTGCTCACCTATACAATCACTGCTTTCGAGTTTCAGGCCCCAGATCCTCAAAACTTTTAAGACATGCAACTGTCAGTAAGTTTTATCAGCACTGACAGATGTTGAGCCCGTAACATTAAGACACAATGGGACAACACCACTGCCCAACAAGTCCCAGCACTGACCACCAAATGACTGGCTTCTCATGTGAATGGGCAAAAGGCACCTGAGAAAATTAAAGCCCCTCCAGACTCTGCTTGAGTTAAACCCTCTTTCTTAACCACACTCCCATTTCAAACTCTCCCAGCAATCTTGCCTAGGCTCACAGAAGTGTACCCTGCAATCTAAGCAGTTTAAACTTCTTGCTTCAAAGCAACCTAAATTCCTGCTAAGTCAGTTCAACAATTTCTGGTGACAAGAGAAGAAAAGTTAAGTTTTGCTCCCAGTGTATCACAGGTCAGTTGAGATCAGGAGGAATCTCTGCAGATCACCTTGTGCAACCATCCCAGTTCAAGAGGCCACCTAAAACAGGTTGACTCATGACCATCCCAGATGACTTTTGAGTATCTCCAACGTGGGAGACTTCACAGCCGCCCAAGGCAACCTGTGCCTGCTCAGCATCCTCACAGTACAAAAGTGTTTCCTGCTGTTCAGAGGGTCCCTCCCATGTTCCAGTTTGTACTATTGCCTCTTGTCCTGTCACTAGGCACCACTAAGAGTCTGGCTCTATCACCTCTGCACCCTCCCTTCCAGTATGATATATGTTGCTAAGGTCTTCCCCTGAGCCTCTTCTCTAGGCTGAACAGTCTGAGGGAGACGCTCCAGTTCCTTCACCACGCTCACTGGTTCACCCTCCACTGGACAGTCTCCAGTATATCCACACCTCTCCTGTTCTGGGGAGCCCAGCACTGGACACTTGTGCAGCCTCACCAGCACCAAAGGGGAAGGATCACCCTGAAGCTACACAAGGAGCCACATTAAAGCTGCGAGAGTGGAAACACAAGGAGGACACTTTCCCTCAGGACCACAACTCAGCACGTACCAAAAGACTGATCCACACCACCTGCCAAAGTCACAACCCCCACCACGTATGTGGGTGAGCATCACAACAGGCAAATTAAAAGCCAAGAGAATGATCAGCTTGGTGATTTTGAAAACCACACTGTGAAGATCAAGAGCATTTTGGTTGCTGAGTACTTGGTATTTCCCACCCAGTAACAGAAAATTCACCCTGTACTGGGCATGGAAGAGTCTGAACAGCGTGACCTACACTCCTGAAGGAGTGAGAGTGAAGTGACTCACTGCTGCTTGCCAGGCTGGGTCTTCCTACACACCTGATGTCAGCTCCATGGCTCCTTGGTTGTAAGGCACAGTGGGCAGATGTTGGGACAGAGCAAGGCCACCTGGCCTTTCCTGACCAGGTCATTCAGTTTAGGATTAATTCTCATTCACACACATGCCAAATTCCAGCCAAAGTGGGATTTTCCCCAAAATGGCCCAGAACAGTTATTATCAGGTTAAAACACTTTACTCTCCTGTTTAAGGCCACAGGGATTTTTATTTATGCAGACTTTGAGACAACATTTTTAATTTAAGCCTATGCGTTCTGCTTCAGCTTTGGAGTTTAAATTAACCACAAAGGTATGTTTAAGACTGTATGAGATGATTTATTCTACACCACACATTCTTTAAGGAACACTTGCTTCAGAATTACCAACACAAGCAAGTCAGCTATTCCACCGAGACACTCTGTGTCACCGTCCCAGTTCTTCAGAACCCATTTTAACAAGTCCAGGAGGGACAAACATTTCAAAAGACAGAGCAAAACCCCAAGATGCGAGTCTCCTCTTATGTCAGAGCCAAGACCACTTCATCATGCTACTGACAGAGGAAGGAAAAACTTTTTATGCAGCAGTCTGCAATAAAAGTGCTCCAACAGAACAGCTCTGCACTACCTCGCCCAGGGCAGGCTCCCAAGCCAAACGCTCCAGATGCCCTCTGGAGCACCAGGAGCCAAGAATTTATACCTTTACCACATCACTGGGACCATTATACAGCACTGACAATTTTTTCAAAGCCTTTCCACCAAGAAGTGGCACTGTAGATTAATAGGAAGTCACTGCACCCCTTCTCCTGCCTCCTTGCAAGCTGGAATGAAACACATGCTCATGTACCAGACATTAGTGGCAACACAACATCTACTCCTCAGGAGCTGCTGAACACTGCCCAGGGGGAGGAAGCCGTGGGTGATAAGGTGCTTCCTAGAAGGACTGCTTCTAGACTTCCCCCCCAGCAGAAAGTACACTTTATACCTGTGTTCTAGTTATCTGTTTACAGATTTTCAGCTCACACAGCTCACTCCCCAGAGCATCTCCTTCTAAAGGGTGGCACCATTTAGGAAATACTTTAAGAAATCTACACTACAAACACTGAACTGCTGCTCTGGAAGTGATGTGAGCTTCATGCTGAACAACCTAGGTCTTATTACTTGTGTTAAGTAAGCTAACAACAGCTTTTACTGCTAGCATTGATGAGGCTAACAGTTACTAGAGAGCTGGAATAACTCCGAAGTCTGTAATGACACAGCTCTAACCTGACCAAGAACAAGATTTCCACCCTAAAAGATTCCAGTGGAATTTATTTATACTTGTCCAAGATGGGAATGCCTCTAAGCATCAGCTTAAGTTGAGGTCTGCTTTCCAACAGGACACCCCTGTTACTTCTGAGGGGAAGTCTCTGAATTTCTGTACAGACACCTGTAAGGATTTATTTGCTGCCTTTAATTCCTTCATGAAATGGGCACTGAGGGAACTCAGAAGAGTTATCACCAGTCAAATCCAAAGTGTTCTGCACGTAGGACTTTGTACACTCACAAGAGGAAGGGGTTTGCACGTTCCTATGAGTTCTTTGCCCATGAGTGAAAAACCATCAGCAACACAGAGACACCAATCTCAGGGAACACACTTCAAGGAGGAGATGGGAAGGGGCCAAGCTGCTCAGAATGGCCACACTGGTGCCATGTCCTCCTCTGGCCAAGCCAGGAGGAAGCAGTTGGAAGAGTTATCCTGCAGTTCAAGGCAGGGAATGGGAGATGGAGACATTCAAAGCATACCCCAACTGTATTTGGGTTCCAAAACAAATGTTCAGATGTATTTTGTGAGTCATTAAAGCTCACAGCTGCTCACAGGCAGCTCGCTGATGCCCTCAGCTAGCACCTGAAATTCACCTCTTCCAGCTGTCCTAATTGCAGTCTATCTCCCTGCACTCCCAAATATTCTACCTACCCCCCATGCCTACAGCCATTTCAGACTCTCTAAACCAGAAGGTACCACGTCACATCACACGCTCTCCAACCACAGCTGTCTGAGCACTACACAGAAATTTAATCAAGACATAATAGACCCCAAGTACTTGGTGCTCCTCACAGAAGCCACAAGTTGACTGAAAGCACCTCTAAGGAGATGCTGCATCAGCCTCACCAGCATCTTCCCCTCCCCGATTCCATTTCTCCAGCCTCCTCACCTCACACTAAAGAACTTCAGCGTTGTGCACTAGTGGATTCAATTCTATCATGAGACAAGGCAAGAGATTATTTTGCCTCTTCTCCCATTTCTGCAACTGCAGAAACCTTTACCTGGACAGAGAATTTAACTGGACACAGAATTGCTTCAGCATGAAAAGATCTTTAAGATCATCAGGTCCAACTGTTACCTAACACTACCAAGTCTACCACTGACCCGTGTCCCTCAGCACCACATCTCCACAGCTTGGAAACCCCTCCAGGGATGGGGACTCCACCACTGCCCTGGGCAGCCTGGCACAGGCCTGGACAACCCTCAAGGGGAAGAAATTGTTCTCCAGCTCCAACCTAAACCTCCCCTGGGGCAACCTGAGGCCATTTCCTGTTGCTTGTTCCATGGGAACAAGCTCCCCTGGCTCCAGCCTCCTGTCAGGGAGTTTTCAGAGCCAGAAGGTCTCTCCTGAGCCTCCTTTGCTCCAGGCTCAGCACCCCCAGGTCCCTCAGCTGATCCTCGCCAAACTTGGCCTCTAGACCTTTCCCCAGCAGCTTTGTTGCCTTTCTCTGACCATGCTCCAGCCCCTCAATGTCCTTCTGGGAGTGAGGAGCTCAAAACTGACCCCAGGATTCGAGGTGTGGCCACACCAGTGCCCAGTCCAGGGGGACGATCCTGCCCTGCTCCTGCTGGTCACACTAGTGCTGATCCAGGCCAGGATGCTGGTGGCCTCCTTGGCCACCCAGGCACACTGGCTCACGTTCAGCTGGCTGTCCACCTGCATGCCAAGTCCTTTCCCACCAGGTGCTTTCCAGCCTGGGGCGTTGCCAGGGGTTGTTGTGACCCAAGGGCAGCCCTTGACCTTGTTGAACCTCACACAATTGACCTCAGCCCATGGATCCAGCCTGGCCAGACCCCTCTGTAGAGCCTTTCTACCCTCAAGCCCATCTATGCTCCCATCCAGCTTCCTGTTATCCACAAACTGCCTGAGGGTGCCTCGACTCCCTTGTCCAGATCACTGATAAAGACATTAAACAGAACTGGCCACACCCTGAGACCTGGGGACACCACTCATGAATGGCTACCAACTGGATTTCAGTCAATGCCCTACGACCCTCTGGGCCCAACCATCCAGCCAGTGTTTGATCCATCCCAGCCACGAGGAGCCAGATTCTCCAGGAGGGTGCTGTGGGTAGGAACCTGCACGAGTTCAGTTATGATGTCCAAGGGAAGGGCACCAAGAGTCATCTGAACCAAAACGTGTCCCAGCACATCACACGTAGTACAAGAATTACAGGCAACAGGATAGCCTCAGAGCTAGGACATGATGTGAAAGATACTGTAGTTACATGTGTGGCAACTGCAGCATTTAATTACAAAGACGGTGTGAAGCTATGGGACAGAATGGTCAAGACATGGTCCATGCACAGAAGAGACCCAAAATAACACTCGATAGCTCTGGATAGATCTACAGACTGTATATCTACATTTTCAGTGGTGTGAAAACTCAAATTCAAATCTGGCTCTTCTTTCAAGGTGTTCAGAGCCTGCCATTTACATTAAACTTGAATCCTTTACCAGGCAAAGGAGCTATCATTCCAGGGCCCCACAAGCTAACACAGTTCACAGGCATCGAGACTGCTTTAGCTGAAGTACAGTGCAAACTACTCAAGTTCAAGTTGTCATGTTCCTCTAGTGTTGAGATGCTGAGGTGAGGTGGCAAAGATGACGTCCTTGGTGCAGTCAGACTTGTCCAATCCCCTGGCAAAGACAAAATATCCCTGGGCTCACAGGGATAACAGGCTGTCCAGAGCACCCCACGCTCTGAACTGGCTGTGAGCTAGCTGGGAGTCACGAGACCCAAGCAGTGACCACAGAAACAGCTGACAGTTCAGGAATGCAGCAGGTTTTTACATTCTAAATCAGGAATTCATTTCAGCAGAGTAAAATTAAATGAGCATTGGAGGTACCTTTTGAAATAGTTAGTGCTGGGGACCACTGCGATCGTAGGATATCAAGACAAATGCTGCCATTACTGTTAATATTTGGATGATAGATTCTTGTTGTAAATGCAACCTGCAGAAGAAGGAAAATTTCAGTGTAGGCTCACAGAGACACATCACACGGTAACAAACAGGTTTATGGTACAAGCTGCTCACCTTAGGTGGTTTGAAGGGATAATCTGTCGGGAAGTGAATTGTCAAGAAAAATACTCCACCTTGATAGGGACTGTCATTCTGTTAACAAAACAGAAGCATTGCAGTTTGCAGAGTTATTACCAGAAGACTACTCACACAAAGCTATGAATATCAGTTCTCTCATACTTACTGGTCCCATTATTGTTGCCTGCCAGTGGAACACTGAAAAAGAGAAAGATTTACTTCAGTTTGGAGAAGCTCAAGTAATGAACTACTTTCTTCCAGACAAAGCAGCACAGAAAAGTCTATTTTAAAACCAAAAGCTTCTGAAAAGCTGTGGGGAAGCAAGCCAAAGAATTAAACAGAGCCAGAGCCAAGAACTCCCCACTTGCTTGGTCCACACTTTGGGACTGCTGCGGTACCACACACATGCCCTGCAAAAAATCCCATTACAACAACAACCCAGACAGTTACAGCCAAACTTCCAGACCCAAAAAATTGTTGAGTTCCACTCTGTGGTTTCAAATGAAGCAGGTGAATCAAAGCCCAGCCTCCAATGACCACCACCCTCTGAGAGACCAACAGTAAAGGTACAGTATGAACTGATCCTACCTTGGGTCTCTCCTAGACAGACCCATATGAATGGAGAATAAGCCCAGCTTTGTGAAGGGGTAATCTAAGTCAGTGTTAGCTCAACCGAGTGTTTAAACTCTCCACAATGTTTAAAGCCACCACAGAGGCCTCAAGATTTCATTAAAGCATTCATTAAAGTCTGACTCCTATACATTTGTCCAAAAGAAGACCCTACTCTGGTAACACAAAAGATTTGTGAGTAATGTCATTATGCTGCAGGACACAAGGAAAACAATCAGAACTGTTTAACTGCATGAGGCATGTGGGGAAGTTCTCGGGGTTCCTCGTCCTCCAGAGGCTCTGAAGCCTTGAGAAGGGCACCACCTTCCCAAGTTAGCTGTGAAACAGTAGGACTTGTTTGGGGTTAGACCAAAACTGCTTCTGGTCACTGGTTTTGCATTTCAGCTCACTCTCTTCTCACTAACTGCACTGTCTGAAGTGAACAGCAGATTTCTGCAGTGTCTGCTTCCAGCACTGACAGTGCTCCACAGTTAGTTACCACCAAGTAACAGTCTGGGGCTTCCCCACTGCCTGCCCCACAGCACCAGTGGTGATGGTGATGTCATTGTCACTGGGGGCTGGATTCAATACTCATTTTGTATATATTTGCATTTATTCCACTTTATTATTTTCCTTAAAGATGTTTTACTTTCCCAACCTCAAAATGTCCCTCTCTCTTACTCCCTTTCTCTACCCCTGCAGGAGGGGTGGGGAGTTAACAGGGAGGGTGTGTTAGAGGTCTGGGGGCAGCCTTGACCCCAAACCATGGCGGCACCACAGGAAACTTCCCTCTGCATGGGTTCCAGCCAGCTCCCCAGTTCTGAAGAGAAGACTCCAGTTGTTGCAAGGTCAGTCTTGTAGAACAGCTGCAGTGTAGGCTCACAAATGTGCCTTACACCACAGAAGCTGAAGCCACCAGCAGCTGTGAACTTATCTTGCAACTGCTGTCTAAAGCTTTTAAGATGACCTGGGCCAGAACGACTTCCGGCCCCGAGTGGCAGGACTTGCTCTCATCTGGCATGAGGAGTTTTTAATTACAGGTGGTACAGGCATCATGGCTGGGAATGATCTCATGCAAAGAAGGGAAAACCAGCTGAGTGGGGACAGCCTTGGCAGAGCAAGGGGAGGAGAATGTTTGGTTAGAGCAGCAGGTTTGTTATGAGAGGTGCTGAAGCCTCTGGAGAAGCTCCACATTCAGAGGAACCAGGAAAACCAGGCAATGGCTCACATGTAGCATTCATCCATTTTTGAAGGATTCCCACAGCTTTGCACTTAGTCCCTATCACCTGGAGCAGGACAGAGGGGAAGCTGGAGCACAGGGGTAAAGGGGCTGCAGAAACCCAGAAGTGAAGATTGTGGCTAATCGCAGAAAAGCCACTGAGAACTCCACAGGCACCAGGAGAAGCTGATAAGATTCACTGTGACTGCACTGGAATACACAGACAGCCCTGATCTTGGCCTGCAGACCTCTGCACACTGGAAAGAGAAGCTGACCTAACCAACAATCATCTTAAACCCAACAAGAAAACTGGAAGAAAAACACTTTCACAGGGAACCTTCACCTTTCACAAGCTAGAAGGGTGGTTTGGCTGATTGTTGACTTCCCCAGCTCCCACTCCAGACTCAAGGAATGTGCTCATTTAACCTAAGCCTGGGATTCTCACAACACCCAGGACAAGTATGATGAACTATCAGATGGATTTATCATCTTATTTCTCTACTCTTTACTTTGAAATCAGCCACTCAAGAAGTTCCTCAAGAAGGAAGAGGGTTGCTGACTTCCAGCAGCACAGCACCCAGGACACTCCTGTCATCCCATCCAAGCACATTCCCAAACCCAAGGCAAGAGGTGGGTGAAAAAGGGTTAAACACACATTCCCAAGAGAGAAAAATCTTGTCCCTACAGTTAACAAGGCAGACACAGCTCTTCACTTCCCGAAGTTTATGAACTACAGGGAGGAGAAACTTTGACTGTGGGCAGTTTGCATCATCTGGAGAAGCCACAAGACACCACTCTGCAGGCAGAGCACATCCTGAGCTCAGAGACATTGTCCTGAGAAGGCAGCTGAGGCACACTGAGGGCTCCAGGACCTCAGAGCCACCTGCTCACACTCCAAGTGTTGCTCTCAAGGGTGAAAGTCTTTCACTGGAGGCCTTTCAGAAAGGTGCCATGAGGAGAACCAAAGAAGACATTAAAGCTTCCTGTATTCTGCTGCAACTTTCCCCTGCAAGCATTCACCAGCTGATGTCCACCACTCCTCCTCCATCAGCTCTGGTAGCTTTTGGAAACTCCAGAGTAGTTGATCATGGCACAAATCACACTTGCTAATTTAAGGGAACAAAAGCCTCAGACTGCCTCGACGTCTCAGTAGCTTCTCTTCCAAGAAACTACAAGTTTCTTTGAAATACTGTTCTGAGAGCAGAAGCAAGATGTAGAATCACTAGAAGCTTAACACTACTGCCAGAGCCCCTGAAAACCAAAGACACTTTCACTTGTTTGGGAGCACTGCTGAGTAGCAACATCTGCAGTAGTTTCAGTATCTTCATTCTGAGGTTTCAGGTGGTTTTTATAACCTAGTCCTAGATTTCTATAGGAACGTGTGAGTTTCTTCACACGTCACCACTTCTGAACAGCTCGCAAGTGATTCAGAAAGACACCGGCAGCTCATTTTTTCCTTTTCATAGAATCATTGAGGTTGGAAAAGACCTCTAAAGATCATCAAGTCCAACTGTCAACCCAACACTCCCATGACCACTGAAACCATGTCCTCAAGTCCCACATCCACACTTTTTCTGAATCCCTCCAGGGATGGGGACTCCAGCACCTCCCTGGGCAGCCTCAGCCAATGCCTCACCACTCTGCCAGGGAAGAAATTCTGCCTAATATCAAATCCAACCCCCCCCCAGTGCAACTTCAGCCCATTGCCTCTTGTCCCATCACTGGTTACTTGGGAGAAGAGACCAACCCCCACCTTACTCCAATCTCCTTTTAGGAAGCTGGAGAGAGCAACAAGGTCTCTCCTCAGCCTCCTCTACTCCAGGCTAAACACCCCCAGGTCCCTCAGCTGCTCCTCACAAGCCATGTTCCCCAGACCCCTCACCAGCTTCGTTGCCCTTCTCTGGACCCACTCCAGCCCCTTAAGGTCTTTCTCATCCTGTGGTGCCCAAAAGTGACCCCAGGACTCAAGCTGTGGCCTCCCCAGTGCTGAGTCCAGGGGCACCATCACTGCCCTGCTCCTGCTGGCCACACTAGTGCTGATCCAGGCCAGGATGCTGGTGGCCTCCTTGGCCACACAGTCACACTTCTGCTCATGTTCAGAACTTCAGAAAGGATTCCTAAGCTTAGAGCTCTTAGTGCATAGATGGAAAGTTTCCCTCACTCCACATCCCCTGCTCTCCAGAGCTCGGGTGCCTTGCTGGAGGGCACACAGGACACAGTGAAGTTCAGTGGGCATCCCAGGCAAAGCTCCCAAGTGCTCTTATATAGCCTGTTCTACACAGCAGAGCTGTTGCAAGTAAGAGTTTAAACACCTTCCTTCATCTCAGTCATGAAATACCAACACATTTAACACGTGTTAACACATGTAACATGTGCAAGGACTTGAATTGACCCCAGAGGCCTTGGTAAAGCTGTAAAGCAACAGGCAGATTTGCAACTGTTCTAGTCACTGCAAGCATCCTGACCTTGCTCACCTAAGACAGGACCAAAAGTTTAATGCTGCTATAACCCCCCAAAAATAGTTCACCAGGAAGCATAAAGTCCTGGTTGATAAAAGCAGCGTTGTCTCTCACAGAAAATCACCCTCAAGTGCAGGGCAACAATGAAGCTGCCTTATTGACAGCTCATCAAAGCAGGCAGAGCAGCATTACCTACAACTATGAGAAAGAACCATCCACATAAACACCATGAAGTTCCAGGATCTCTCCTGCCCACTCCCTAGGCACAACCACAGGCACAAGGTGACAGCAGATTTCCTTGCTATAAAAAGACATTATACAAAAAAAAAAAAATCAGGGTAGGACTTTAAAGGATAGCAGCTTTTTTTCTTCTTTAACAGCTCCTGGAGCTTTAGAAGGACAGAATAACAACTCCAAATCACACAACAGGTGAACAACCATAAGCAGGAAAGACACCCCTCTGATGTGTGGGCTAGAAGGTTGTCCCAGGGCAGGGCTTGGGTGAAACCTGTCAGGGCCAGCTAAGCAGTTTGCCATCATCACAGTATCCTGGGATTTAAGGCTGCTCCACCAGCTCTTCCCACCTCACCTCTGTCCAAACCAAGCCACAAGTTCACCATGACACCACGATTTGGATTTTGTTTATTGAGAAAGCCACAAGCAGTATTCCAAATGGAGGGAAATCCTGCCTAAAACTGAAGAGCCCAGCCTGTTTTTCAGTCCTCAAGCTCTGCTGTGCTCTGAAACCCAACAGCACAGAACAGCTTCGAGAACAAGCAGCTGCCAGCATCCCTACAACTTAGCTGACCACAGCAGCCATTAAGCTTCTAAAATCTAACATTACTTCACAATTCAACCTTTAATTTACCAACTAGCTCTCCATCCATTCACATTTTAACCTCTTATCCCCAAGGACTTCACACAACCCTCTTCAAAAACTCATGTGCGACGTAGTTAGCCCATCCCTTGTTGTACATGCACCTGGTATTAGCAGATTGTTTCACTTTTCTAGGACCAGGTGACCACACCACACAGGGTTTAGGCATCAGAAGAGTTCAGAAAGAAGCCACACACAGCTGCTGGCTTGGCCACCAAGCTGCTGAAGTTCCTAACTTCATGAGAAGCCAGAATGGTTAATTCAGGTGTAACTTAGGATGTGCTCAGTGTGGGAGCAACACATTTCTAGCGATGCACAAGGAAGGGATTAAGAGATACAGAAGGGTAAGAAGTTTAAGAGTAGTGTCTAGTACTCTATCATTTGAGAAGGAAAAGGAGCAAAGTGAGAGCCCACAGGAATTGGTTGCTCATCCCATACTTACTATCATCCCCGACAGGCCCTGCCGAACACTGCGCTGGAGGATCACGTGCCAGGTCATTCAACTCCTGAAAACACAACACAGGGTTATTTCATTTCATTTCAAACCCCACCACAATGCCCCTGCTCAGGGACATAACGATCCCACGCATCCCTGAGGGAGCACGTTCTGCTCTCTCCAGGTCACAGGGACAAGATGGCCTTGATCCCACCGCTCTCAGCCTCAGTTTTATTTTATCTCCTGGATTGTGAAGCTCCCAGGTTGCTCCAGTGATCTAGTTTAGCACCTCAAGCCTGTTGCAGCCTTTTGGCAGGACACAGAACTTCAATAGTCCACAGTTATTTTGTCTCCAGATGTCTGCATCAGTGAATATAGGTGGTTAAGTAGAGTAAGCCACAAGGGCTCCTCTACCTGCAGCCCACATAGGGAGAGCCCCACTTGGAGTAGCTCTGCCAGTCACATTTTCATCTGAAGCCCTGTTCTGAGTCTCATAGAGACCTGAGGCTTGAGAGACTCACCTCAGCTCTGGCTGGACAGGCTGAGTAACTCCAAACATTTCTGAAGATGTCTTAACTACACCAAGTTTCAATCTGAAGCACAATTTCAGCCCAGATCAGGAGGAGCCCACACACTGCCACCAGTAACTCGGGTCTCTGTCAGAAAGTGGCCGTTTAGTGGGAAGGGCAAGTTGAGCAAAACTCCCAAGTCCACCTTGGTCTGCTCTGTTTCTGGTGTGGCCACAGCCCTGCTTTGCATGACCTGCCCAAACGCATCGACTTCCTTCTGTGCCAGCTCAGCCTGGAATGCCAAACATGACGGCAGACAACTATTGCGAGGACAACTAAACCTTCAGGAAATGCTCTCAAGATGTCCCCAGCCCTTCTCACCTCACCTCCTGCAAGGGTGACCAGCAGGAACCCACAGCGAGCCTCAGATACCAGATTTGGATGGACACAGCATTTAAGGACAATCACCAAGACAAGCAGATTGCAGGAATGGGAGAAGCTGGTGCTTCATGGCCTTTTGTTATCTACAGGCAGTATTTAAGCTCTTGAACAGAT
>NW_008623627.1:0-8423 GCF_000691845.1 Merops nubicus | reverse complement strand
CGCCGTCTGAACTGGGAGGCCACCACTAACCAAACCCTCTTGTTACAACTCAGCATTGCTGCCTTGCATCAAACAAACGACTCTTGGGATGCTCCCCTCAGAACACTGACCCCTGGAAGTCTTGCAGCAGAGAGACAAAGCTCCACACACCCTGACCACCGTAACTCACACAAGTTTAGTTTTGCTCCCAGCTTCTGAAGAGCCCAGCTGAGAACCTCCTGGCCTCACACCGGGCCACTGCAGCTTCTCCCAGTGCCCCCCCTGAGCTCCTCACAGTGCTGGCCCAAGCACACCTTGCACCCACGCCTCGTGGCCAGGGTAGGTACTGTGCATGCAGCACCTACTGAAGAGCCTCCTGAAGCTGGAGAGCACCTTCACACATCCTCTGAAGGAGGAAAGCCCTCCAGAGCTGTCAGTTATGCATGTCAAACCCCGAGCAGCCAGCTTTGCAATCCTTCCTCACCCCCAGCTGCAAGCAGTAGGCAGCATGAAGACCAGTAAGGTGCTCTGGCTCCCCACCGCACGCTGTGCCCCTCTGCTTCACCTCCAGAAGGTCAAGCACAGTGAGTCGCACCCCGAGGGGGACAAGAACATGGCCCCAGTCTCAAGAGGCACACGTGCTAGGAGAGCTTTTGGGCGGTGACAGTCCAAAAAACACCAAGTAGGAACCAACAAGGCAAGGGACACGCTCACACAGCTTCAGTGGCACCCAAGGGCCACACACCCTCCTGGGGCCAGTCCACACGTAGCTACAAAGCATGAAGTGAGTCTCCACACATGCAGATTCAGGAGAAGGGGCATGGAAACTGTTAGAGAACTGTTTTTTATGAGGAGCCAGTGAGACTTTCTAAAGGTGTATAGAGTACACTCCACTTCCAATTACAGCCGACTGCTCTTCTGGAGGAGACAATGTAATGATACAGCACTCAGATCCCCAAACACATCTATTGGAACCCAAGTCATACCTAAACCTCTCCTCCTCCCCACTTCCCATCCTCTTCACTCCTGTTTTACACAACTACCACGTGGCGACACTCGACTCTGGAGCACAACTGGAATAACCCATGTTTTCCATGAGCCCACAACCTACTGCGGATTCTATTTAAGAACCACAGACACTTTTCATACTCAAAAGGGGAAACAGTTACAAACACGTCCTGCAACTCGAACAGCTGTTCTACCAGCAAGCAGAATACACAGCTCCAGAGCTGCCCTGATGTCCACCACCCAGGATGAAACCACAGCCCCTCAGGGACACCACAGGGAAGCTGGCAGCAGAGCCACCGTTTGTCACAGATACAGTTCTCATCCACACACTATTTCTGTCCCTTTGGCCTTCAGTTCTAGCTAGAATCAAAAAATGGCTTGGGTTGAAAGGGACCTCTAAAGGCCACCTACTCCACCCCCCCTGCAGAGAGCAGGGACATCGCCAAACAGAGCAGGTTGCTCAGACACCCACCAAGCCTCACCTACAATGTCTCCAGGGATGGGGTTTCTACCACCTCTCTGGGCAGCCTGTTTCACCATTTCCCCACCCTCACAGTAAAGAATTTCCTCCTCATGTCTAATCTAAAGTTCCCCTGCTCTAGTTTAAAACCACTGCCCCATGTCCTGTCAACTACACACCCTTGTCACCTGTCCTTCCCCAACTCTCCTGTGGGCCCCTTCATGTACTGGAGGCCACCAGGTGGTCTCCCTGGAGCCTTCTCTCCAGGCTGAACAACCCCAGTTGTATCATCCTGGCCTCGTAGAGTCGTTCCAGCCCTCGGATCATTTGTGATGCCCTCCTCTGGCCCTGCTCCAACAGGTCCACGTCCCTCCTGTGCTGGAGGCTACAAAGCTGGACACACCACTCCAGGTGAGGACTCCTAGAAGGAACATCTTGGTTTCCTGAAGTCATGTGCAGTAAGTAACACACTGAAGAGAACTCCCCACGAACACTCCCCACCAGTTGTGGCACTGGTGCAGCTCTCCAGGCTGTGCTCTGTGAATTCACAGAGCAGAACCTCAAGTCAAAAAGCCCATGTACAAAGCAATGCACAAGCTCCATGCGCTCGGAGTTCAGTCCCAACTCTAAACCCAAGCCCCTGCAACAGACCTTCATAGCTTGTGCAGGACACCAGCTGGGACAAGTTGGCTGAAGGTCCACAGGAACCCTCTGGGTCCAACCTCCAGCTGCACTGCCCAGCTGCCGTCCCTGTGGTGGCTACCAACAGCTGCTTCATCCAGGTACAGAGAGGAGCATCAGTGCTGAGCTGCTGCACCTGCCCAAGGTCACTTTGCCCTTTGAAAGCTCCTGTGAAGTTCCAAAGGTACCACCAGCACATTCCCAGATCCAGGGAGGTCTTTGCTTCCAGATGTTCTCAAGAGACTGAGAACCTCAGAACAAATGACTCTGGAGTTCACATAAAACTGGAACTCCTGACACAGGGAGGATTCAACTGCAGTTTGGCATCACCCACAGATCCCTGCCTGGACCACAACCTGAAGAAAGCCACAACTGGGCACTATTCAAGACCGTTCCTGCTCCTTCAGCACGTGTAGGTTTTGCTTCAGGAACAGGAAGACTCAAGCAGCCTTTAGCTGACGTTTGTCCTGGAGGCTGCCCCAACACAAGTGGCCTTCAGCTGGAAAGCTGTAGAGGGAGTTTCAAGTGACTCCCCTGCAGAACAGCCTCGGGGCTGGGCCCACCACAGTGGAGCTCTGGATCCTACCACTGACAGCCTATCATACCGTTAAAAGCATTAATTAGCTCCTCAGCAAAAACAGGGAAAAGGGAGCATGGTGTGAAGCAAAGCCAGGTGCGAGGTGTCAAGCTGAACGGAACCACCCCGTGACATCCACACAGGGGTACACCCATGCTCACTCCCAAGCCCCAACACTTACTCCCCTCCTCCTGTCACTGTCCCAGCAGCTGCAGCACCACATTTAAAACTCAGCTTGATTGAGGAGCTCACAAACTGCACCAAAAGTTTTTAAAGCTCTACCAAACACAAGTGGTTTAAGTCTTAAAGTTTAATCCCACCCAGGTTTCACATTAAAATTAGTTTTAGTCATGAACTCTATCATACCTTTAGACCCGTGTCCTCCAGCAGCCAGTTACTGTTTTAATAACCCTCTGTCCACCATCAAGACCCCAAACACTCCCAACACCAAAGGTCCATCTCCACACAGTCAAAGACCACACCAAGTCATTCAAGCTTGGACTCTGTGGTCTTCCCTCCTTATTCCAGCTGGCTCCAAACAGTCACTCAGACACTACATCAGCAGCTTGATTAGAAGCCTAATTTTTCCTTTCAATTTGCTGCTGAAAGCCAAACAAGCTTTTATTCTGACTTTAGCAGCTTTATTTGTCTGAAACCCTGAGGCTTGGGCACCCTACAGAATCACAGAATGGTTGGAAGGGACCTCTAAAGGCCATCTACTCCAACCCCCCAGCAGAGAGCAGGGACAGCCTCAAACACAGCAGGTTGCTCAGATACCCACCAAGCCTCACCTGCAACGTCTCCAGGGATGGGGCCTATACCACCTCTCTGGGCAGCCTGTGACAGGGTTCACCACTCTCATAGGAGAGAACTTCTTCCTAACCTCCAATCTAAAGCTCCCCTGCTTTACTTTAAAACCACTGCCCCATGTCCTGCCCAAGCCCTTGTAACCCATTCTTCCCCAGCTTTCCTGCGGGCCTCTTCATGTACTGGAGGCCCTGAGAAGGTCTCCCCAGCTGGAGCCTTCTCCTCTGCAGCTGCCCCAGCCCAACTCTCTCCTGCTGGGCTCCCAGCAGAGGGGTTCCCCCCTCGGGTCATTGCTGGGGCTCCTCTGGCCCCGCTCCAGCAGGTCCCTGTCTCTGCTGTGCTGAGGACTCCAGAGCTGCCCCAGCACTGCAGAGGGGTCTCCCCAGAGCAGCCCCTCCGTTCCCTGCTGCCCATGCTGCTGGGGGGGCAGCCCAGGCTGCTGGAGGCTCCTGGCCAGCTCCTCCCTGCCAGCACCCACAGGGCTTTCTCCCCAGGGCTGCTCTCCAGCCCTGCACCCCCAGCCTGGGCTGGGACCAGGGGTTGCCCTGACCCAGGGACAGGACCTGGTGCTTGGCCTGGTTGAATCTCTTGAGGTTCACCTCCACGAAGCATCCATAAGTGCTCTCCTGTCCACAGGAGGTTTGTGATCCCAGAGTATCAGCCACTCTAAGGCTACTCCCTCTAACAGTAGCATTTTAATCTTCAGAAAGATTTTAAGCCTTCCCCTTTTACAGAATCTGTTGTTCGCGCGCCTGGAACAGCTCAGATCCACCAACCTGGACTTCTGACAAGACTCTGCAAAAGCTAGAAGACAAACAGTGAAGCGAGCAGCACAGAAAGAGTCAAACCACATGAAACAAGGAACCACCAAGGTACATGCTACTCACATGTAACCCTCACCTTCCATTTTCACTTTTTTTAAAGCAAAAAGCCTAAAGCAACATGGAACGTCCACCTGGTGTGGAATGCGAATACCGAAGGGCCTAGGCAGCAAACAAAAGCCTCAGCACCGCCCTGGCACAACACACGGGACTGAACGCAGATGGGCTGCGCTGGCAGCGCCCGACGTGGCGAGAGGAAGAGAGGAGCTGTCCCCCACGAGCTGTCCCCGCTGGCAGCAGGGCGGGCAGCGCCGCAGCAGCACCGCGCAGGTAGCCCGCACGCAGCCATCTGGTAGCCACCAACCGAAGGGCCCCACGCAGGGGCAGAGATGAAGCGTCTTGGGAGGTCGAGCAGCTCTGGGCCACAGGCAACCCACCGTCTGCTGCAGCTCAGCAGGGACGCTGCTGTGGCACACAGTTTAGTGCCACACAGCGCTCCTGGGGTTTTGGGCCTCGACGTTACTGCTGACAATACGGCACCTGGGGTTCTGCTGTAAGAGTCACGGGATCATCAAGGTTGGAAAAGATCTCCAAGATCATCAAGTTCAACCATCAACCCAACACTCCCATGACCACTGAAACCATGTCCTCAAGTCCCACATCCACACTTTTTCTGAACCCCTCCAGGGATGGGGCCCCGCCCCCCCCCGGGCCAGCCTCAGCCAATGCCTCACCACTCTGCCAGGGAAGAAATTCTGCCTCAGATCCAAACAAAACCTCCACTGGGGAAACTTCAGCCCGTTTCATCTTGTCCCATCACTGGTTACTTGGGAGAAGAGACCAACCCCCACCTCACTCCAACCTCCTCTCAGGGAGCTGGAGAGCACAACAAGGTCTCCCCTCAGCCTCCTCTTCTCCAGGCTAAACACCCCCAGGTCCCTCAGCTGCTCCTCACAAGCCATGTTCCCCAGACCCCTCACCAGCTTTGCTGCCCTTCTCTGGACCTGCTCCAGCCTCCCAAGGTCTCCCTTATCCTGTGGAGCCCAAAACTGACGCCAGGACTCAAGCTGCAGCCTCCCCAGTGCTGAGTCCAGGGGCACCATCACTGCCCTGCTCCTGCTGGACACACTGGTTTTGTGTATTTTTAGCCCTCAGAGCATTTCTGTGGCATCCTCTGGCCCCGCTCCAGCAGGTCCCTGTCTCTGCTGTGCTGAGGACTCCAGAGCTGCCCCAGCACTGCAGGGGGGTCTCCCCAGAGCAGGGCAGAGGGGCAGGATCCCCTCCCTGCCCTGCTGCTCACACTGCTGGGGGGGCAGCCCAGACTGCCGGCAGCTCCTCACCCCCACCTTCTCTGCCAGGTACCTTCCAGCCACTCTCCCCCCAGCCAGGAGCACTGCAGGGGACTGCTGTGACCAAAGGGCATGACCCAGCCTTTGGCCTTGTTAAACCTCACACATTTGACCACAGCCCATTGATCCACCTTGTCCAGAGCCCTCTGCAGAGCCTCCTGACCACTGAGCAGAAGGAAGTATTTTACCTCATCAGTTTTTGATTTCTTAGCCCGTGTCTGAAGGGTCGAAGCAGCCTGCACTGGGAACCCACGAGACAAGGAATGAACCTTTCCCTTGCCCTCCTACAGAAGTGCTCCCAGCGGGGCCGTGGATTCTCTGCCACAGGTACCACGTTTCCCAAAGACAAGCAGCACAGATGGGGATGCAGCTCAGCCCCAAGAGCTTCAGCTTAAACCCAAAAATGAAAGCCATTTGGTACAGCCCCTCAGCACCATTCCCACCTCACCCCTGCCTACGCTCCCATTGTATCCCTTCTAAAATACAGCCACAACAAACCAGATCATTGTATAGATATATAAACACACTAAGTCCATAGTTCTGTTCATTCTGTTCCACTGTCACCCTCAGCTGGTGTCCCTACACCCCCAGACTTATCCCACAAGGAAAGAGTTCCACATGTGGGACTCGAGAGGCCATCGGCACCTCAGTAAGGATGAGGAACTGCCCGAGAGTGCCACGGAGAACACTAGCAGCCATCCAAGAGCAGCTCTCAACTCTGAGCTCTTCCAGAGCACCTGTTTAAGCCCAGCTGCTGCTGCTGCTGCTTCACGTGCACAAATCATCCCAGGTCCAGTCAGCCTCAAGAGCAACCGTGCCACCAGAGACACACTGGGTCAGACCCTGTGGCTCCTGTGCCTTCCCGCATGCCGACGCCACTGACCCAGCTCAGGATCAACCTTGTCCTGCCCCACTCCCAGCCTGGAGCAGCTCCACGGGCCAGAGGCCATTCCAGGTAACACTGCAGACAAGGTTTACTCTCAGGGTTTCCTGCTTGCTTCCAAGTTCTCAGCCCTCTATTATGTGCACAAAAATTTTGTAGAAAACATCCCTGTCTGTGGTTGAGTACAAAATCCAAACGGCCAAGCACAGCAGCCAGCAGGAAGATTAAGACCTGAACGCTGATCTATCAAGACTGGTAATACCCTCTAAAAATGCCTAAGCAGCAGCAGCAGCTTTCCTTCCCATCACTCCTTTGTACTGGAGTCCATCGGGATTATTTCTACTTGATCCACATTCCACAGGCTTTTGTTCCTGCCACAAGGTGCAACAGCAAAGGTCAGGAACTTGCTGCTCCCCTCATCACCCCGCCAGGGACATCACAACACTTGGGGCACCACTGAACAGAGCCTGGCAAAAACCGGAGATCAACACGCTCCACGGGGTCCAAAATAGCTCCAGTGTCAACAGCCCAGGATTACTGCTGAGGTAGTTTAGTGAGACCACTCAAACGATGAGCGACTGCCTCTCTCATCTGCAGCTGAACTCTCCCAACTCTTCAAGCATCTGGGCGGCTGGGACCAGCGGTTTCGTTTCCCTTCACATGCTTTGTTCGGTGGAAATGCTGCCTACGGCCCTTTCACCTCCCTGCTCCCTCCCTGCCCCGTGGACTCGCACCCCTCATCCCTCAGGATCCTTCTTCTAGGAAGAGCAGCGTGGAAAACTGGCCCATCAGCACCCAACAGCAACAAAGACTCGACCCATTCAGCCTCTCTCCTGCTAAAAACCAGGCTGGACACAGAAGTGCTCCCAGTGTTGAGCCCTGAGCCTGAGCAGGCATGGAGTGATACTGCAGCAGTGTTCCGGACAACCCCTCCCCACAGACCCCCCGTGCTGCCAGCATACGTCCCCTACTGATGGCAGGCACGCGACCCCCTCTTCTCATCCAACACCGAGCCCCCAAAACATGCCATGGCACAGCCCTCGCAGCATGTTGAGAATCAGCATGCTCTCAGCTGGAGCACAACTTCCTCACCCAACCGGCAACCACACACCTCGCTGGGAATCTCAACACACTAAAACCAAGCTCAAACTCCTTCTCTTTCATCTCTGCCTAACCCACAAGCGTAAGTAAGCTGTCAAGCTCTCCAATTCTCTTCCCCACCTTAGCTTTAACTCAATCAGTGCGACGCAGGAACCTTCACAAAAACTTGAAGATAACCTACAATCAAATTACAGATGTTAACCTGCAACCCGAACCCTAGGCCACACATGTAACAAACCAGAGCAAACAAACCCACCTCAAATATCAAGCAGCATGTTCACAGCTTCTAAAAAAACGATTTCCATAGTAATCAAGAGCAGAAACCCTGCAGGACAACGGGCTCGACACCTGAACCTGGCATAGAGGCCCCAAACAGCTCCACGTTTTGTGAGGAAAAGGATTTAAACTCCCTGTCTGACTCACCAAAGCAATAAAAGTGTACTTCAATAAAGCTCTTTTTGGTTTCCTCCCTGGTAGAAGACAGAGTGATGATCAAGCAAAGTAGGCTTTAAAGCCTGAAGTGGATTCAGCAGTGGTGATGTTCTCCAAGGCCAGGACACCGAGCCCGGCCCGTCCAAGAGGAGAGAGCACCTCGCCCGGCAGGTCTGCCAGATGACTCAGGTGCGCAACACCGCTGGCTCCGTTCAGATGCGAAATCACGTTATTTTTTTCACTAGTTGAACCTCGTATGTTCACAGCGTCCAACACCTAGAGGCGACTCCGGGAGGCGAAGCGGCCTTTCCCCGCGGAGCTCCCG
>NW_008623626.1:17871-23199 GCF_000691845.1 Merops nubicus | reverse complement strand
TTTTTTGTTCAGGGATCACTGCATAAGTAGGAAAACAACCAGACTGCAAAACAAAACCCTCAGAATGAAGGACAGAATTATACATCCGTGAAGTGAGATATCACAAAATTTGAAGTATATATTATTTACAGCACTCTTGGTTAGATGATCAGATGATCCTTGATTGCAATCAAATGCACCCAGACAGGACTTGGAGTGTATATGATTTTTAACTCTGATTGGTACCTCTCAGCTTAGTAGCTTGCAGATTGAAAATTTACAGAATACAATGTAAGTGAAGTTGGGATATCAGCCTTTTGCCTCACACTTAATGTTAATAGGAAAAATTTGACTTAATAGAAAAACATTTGATTTTCAGGAAAATTAATGAGCTAATATCAGTGTTCAGAACCAAACAGCCTGATTAATGGATTGTGTAGTTTGTATATCATACCTCTACAATACTCCAAGTAAATATTTGAAAATGTAAATGATGTCTGAGTTATGTGCCAGCTTCACATAAACTATATGTATTACACTTCATTTTGTTCATATTATCCAACACATAGCAGCATTACAGAATTCTGTCTTAAGTATTTGATTAAATATTTTTGTTCATCATTCCTATTTACAGTGTATTAAATGGAAGTAAAAATTTAGTTGAAATCTAGGCATTCTCTTGTCATATTTCTGTCTTACAGACAATCTTATTTCAGAGTTATCACTGTCAACCTAAATATTGTTACTCAAACAGCTTGTTAGGGAAAAAAAAAAAAAAAACATTAGGTCATCATTTTAATATAGTCCATGTTGCTCATAAAAGTTATTGTTGTCTTTTATATTTTCCAATCCTCTATGAAATGACCTGAAGTCCTTGAACAAGTCCTAAATGGGCATTACAGTAAAAACGCTAGCTCACATTGCCAAAATTAGTTTCTTAATTGACTTTGTTTAATCTTATTAAATACCTGGGCAGCTAGTATTTTTATTTTTTTTTTGTGGGTTGAAACTGGGGAATCTAGTGGCTTGCATCAGTTCACATAATGAACAAATACTTAAAATATGTATTTCTGACATTGCATGTCTATGACTGAATCTTTATACTGGCAATTCAAATGGAAAATTTCACCTCTAGGCTGGTTCTCCTTCTGTATATTTGTACAGAAACTAATAGAACAGGTGACAATATAAACACTGAATTTCAGTGTTTCCACTAACAATATCACATAAACATCACATGCTAATGTGAGTTAATGTTCTCTGAGAGATTTTGGAGAGGGTGGAGAAGTTTTCAAGTGACAGCAAATCTGATGAATAACAATTGTTTCTCTGATGTTCCAGTTTGTGATTCGATGCAATGTTTCAGTGAGGTTGAAGATACGAAGCTGCTTAATTGCAGTGATTCAGGATTAACGTGTCAAAAAAAGCCTTCATGTTAGAGAAACAAAAGAATTCTGGTTGCAGTGGAAACTAGCAAATATAGTTTGAAATAGCAATGGACCTACCTGTTCAGGTAAAACAAATAACCACCTCCATATTCATAGAATTTTAGAATCACAGAATGCTTTGAGTTGGAAGAGACCTCCAAAAGTCATCTAGTCCAACCTTTCTGCAGTGAGCAGGGACATCCCCAACCAGATCAGGTTGCTCAGAGCCCCATCAAGCCTGACCTTGAATGCCTCCAGGGATGGGGCCACCTCTCTGGGCAGCCTGTTCCAGTGATCAACCACCCTCAAAGAACTTCTTCCTAATAGAATCACAGAATCACTATGGTTGGAAAGTGTCTAATCTAAATCTATGTAACTTGAGTTTAAAACCATTGCCCCTTGTCCTGTCTCTGCATGCCTTGTAACCAGTCTTTCCTCAGCTTTCCTGGAGGCCTCCTTCAGGTACTGGAAGGCCACCATAAGTTCTCCCCAGAGCCTTCTCTTCTCCAGGCTGAACAACCCCATCTCTCTCAGCCTGTCATCGTATGTGAGGTGCTCCAGCCCTCTGATCACTTTTGTGGCCCTCCTCCAGACCGTTTCTAACAAGTCCATGTCTTTCCTGTGCTGAGGACTCCAGAGCTGGACACAGTGCTGCAGGTGAGGTCTCACCAGAGCAGAGGGGCAGAATCACCTCTCTCCATTTGCTGGCCACGTTTCTTTTGCTACAGCCCAGTACGTGATTGGATTTCAGGGCTGTGAGTGGGCACTGTTGGCTCATGCTTAGGTTTTTGCCCACCAGTATCCCCAAGACCTCTCTTTCAGGGCTGCTTTCAAATACTCAAAATGAAGTTTCTAACTCTTCCTCTCACAAGTTCTTATACAACAAACTTTTTCATAAATATGTAGCTCCTTTTCTTTTTCAAAAGGTAATAGAAAAGATGTCTTAATTACTGAGAAATAATCAAGAAGAAGTGATCTTTTATTTAATTCAATTTTATTTAGGAAGCTCATTTACCTATTACAAGCCCTGGTAATTAGCCTAGGAATGTGAAATTTTGCAAATAATGAAAATTATTCTGGATACTCTGCCACATAAGAAGGCATTTTTCTCACACATATGATTTACAACAAAGGAAGGTGTTTGGATTAATCTGAGACTTAGCATCACAGGAATAAGTGGAGACAAATTTCATTGACGTTCAAAACTCAAAAAACCCTCTGTGGGACATGGCTATTTGTGGAAAACACACCTGAACTTGAAGAACCACAGTTTGTGAAGCACTAAGTAACCTTGTGATAGAATAAGTGTTCTGTTTACTTAGACACTGCCTTCATACTAATTAAAAACTCTCTATCAATTAACATTAATAGGTTTTTTTTCTAAAACTCAAATCTTTGAAATACATAGAAAACTTATATGCTATTTCTTCTTCATGCTTTTTCCCAACCCTTTGTAGCAAGTCTGACACTCATAGACGTGTGAAGAAACTAAGTAGGTGATGCTGTGTGATCAAAGCTAGAAAGAGTAACCAGTTGTGAGTAAATTAGGTTCAAATTAGGTTCTTTCTTTCTGTACTTTATTAATAATACTACCTTATTTACAGGTTTTCAACACAGAAACAAAGTTTAATTTAGAATTACTGAATTATTTGAGAGAAAAATGGAAGTACTTAGCAGATTAGCTTCTCTTGAGAAATTTAAATCACTTCTAAGTACCTCATGATGTAATTTTCCCAATAAAAAAATATTTAATTATAAACCATCAGACAAACTCAGGAGGCCTCTGTGTATAATACAGTGTCTTTGAAGACTGTTGAGACTTTATGGCTTCAGCATCAATTGCATCAGTATTCTGATAGGTAAAGCTTTTATTTATGGTTAAAAGTATCTAACCAAATAACATTTTTGCCTTTCCAATTAGTTCAATTCGGCTTCATCCATTTCAAATGTCCCTTTGAAACTCCAGATGCAATTCATTAAAAAAAAAAAAGTAAATAAATTTGTGTGAAATCAGAAAGATGTTTTTGATGACTGATAAGAAATAAAAACAGAATACAAGTGATGAATTTTTATCTAGAAGAAACAAACAAAATTAAGTCAACTATTAGTAAAACCTACAGTTGGAGCCAAGTATGCTAGGTTATTCCTGCCACCCGAGACCTTTTTGCACAACACTTTAAACATGAGACATCTTAAACGTGGTGGGAGAGGAAGGTCAGAGGTGTTAAGATGAAGCATTTATTATGGCAGTCATTTGAGGACATTAGCAGCAACTTACTCACAAATTGCAACTGTCTCTTTTTTAGTGATGAGAAACCAGTTCCGTACTTTTTTCTCCTTCTGGATCTTGGAAGAGAAATTCAGTGGCACTGAGGAAGACACAGCAATGGAATAGAATCTTCATCCTTTATCAGTTGTGAGGACGAACATTGTTACCAAGTGTCATGGTTACAGGGGCTGGGACCAGTGTATCCTTATGTGGGTAGAACCAAAACTGTGTATTCTATACTCTCTATGTCAGTGCTCATGGGCTGTTAAGAAAATCATGGGTAGCAGCTGCCCAGGACAGACCTCACACCCCAGGCTATAACAGATAAGGAAAGAGGTTCAAGGTCAGGGGAGATGTTAACACCTTCCCACCCAGCAGGAGTCCGCCTCCCGGTTAATGGGCCCATCCATGCCTTGCCCCATGGCTCATACAGAGCTCCCCCCAGGAGCTATTTCTGTTTAATGGACCATCAAGGACCCACTGCATGACTCATAGACTGATATCAACCCATTGTGAGATGCTCCACCCAGGGGGAGGAGCCAAGTGCTCCCACCTGGATATAAACTGGGGTTCAGTACAGCACAGGGGGCCTTACCCACTGGATTTCCAGAGGACAAGAGCTACCAGATCTTTTCTACGAGACAAGTGTTTCATCTGGACTGCTACCACCACCCTAACTACAGAGTATCAGGTTGCATTCTGACTCTGTCTGTGGTTTTCCTTTGTATTATTGCTTTTATTTTATTTTTTTTCTTATTAAATTGTATTTCTGACTTGGAGTCTCTCACTGGTTTGTTTTCAAACCATTACCCCAAGGCTGAGGAAAAGGCTGAGGTACTGAATGCCTTCTTTACCTCAGTCTTTAATAGTCGGCCAGTTATCCTCATGGTATTGAGACCCCTGAGCTGGAAGAAAAGGATGGAGATCAGAGCAATCCCCTCACAATCCAGGAAATAGCAGTGAATGACCTGCTAAGCCAACTGGAAACCCATAAGTCTATGAGACTGAATGTATGAGATCCACCCAAGAGTGCTGAGAGAGCTGGAGGAGGAACTTGCCAAGCCTCTCTCCATCACTTACCAGCAGTCCTGGTTAACGGGGGAGGTCCTGAATGACTGGAGAATTGCCAATGTGATGCTCATCTACAAGAAGGGCAGGAAGGAGGATCTGGGGAACTACAGGCCTGTCAGTCTGACCTTGGTGCTGGTGAAGATTATGGAACAGTTCATCTTGGGGGTGATCATGCAGTAAGTCCAGGACAACAGGGGGGTCAGGTCCAGCCAGCATGGGTTCACGTGGGGCAAGTCCTGTTTGACCAACCTGATCTCCTCCTATGATCAGGTGACCCACCTGGTGGATGAGGGAGAAGCTGTGGGTGTTGTCTACCTGGATTTCAGTAAGGGCTTTGACACCATTCCCCACAGCATCCTGCTGGAGAAGCTGGTGGCTCATGGCCTAGACAGGTGGAGTCTTTGCTGGGTTAAGAACTGGCTGGATGGTTGAGCCCAGAGAGTTGTGGTGAACAGAGAGGTGACCTTATTGCTCTCTACAATTACCTAAAAGGAGGTTGTAGTGAGGCTGATGTTGGTCACTTCTCCCAAATCACTGATAACTGGACAAAAGGAGGTGGCCCCAAGTTGTACTCGGCGGGGT
>NW_008623626.1:0-17755 GCF_000691845.1 Merops nubicus | reverse complement strand
GTAGATGTAGCACTTGAGGCTATGGTCTAGTGGCTAGAGAAATGTTGGGATGAAGGTTGGACATGATCCTGGAGATCCTTTTTAACAATAGTGATTCTGTGATTCTATGATATTTACAAGGAATTTGATGGCATGTTTAATTTTGGATATGCTTTTATTTGAAAATATGTTAACTCTAACACTACAGAAAAATACTGAAGTACTTATAGTCAAAAAAGTAGCTTCCATAGTTTTTCTTAACAAATATAACTTGTTGCCCTATGATGTCTCTTAACAATATCCTTTTTGATCATTTTAGTGGAAAAAATTTGCTTATTGATGATATATTTGATAGGTTTACTAAAGGAATAACAGGATACATTTGAAACACAGCAACTAGTAAATTATTTTCCTTTTAGTCAAGAAATTATAAAAATCATAACTATTAAAAATACATTACTATCATTTCTTTCATTCAATATCCACACAAATAGGAGAAAATCCACAATTTCTTTAACAATTTCTGGTTCAGCTTTGTCATATATCTGGTTTATGTCTCTATCAGCCATGAGTCAGTCCAGTGATATTGTGTGATTCTCTTGTGATTTCCATCTTGCATAAAGCTACACATATTGACCGTGGGTGTTTAAAGAATACTCATACTCTTTTCAGTTTTCAGCTGTTACCAACATGGTGTTCCTGATCTTTTTACATGTCACAGCTTGTTTACTGAGGAGGCACTGCGTTTTTCCACCTAAAAATGTTTTGAAGAACAGTTATAGATGTATTTTCTTAATTTTCAGTGCCCTTCAGAGGTGTGTCCTACTTCCTCAGTCTCCATGGCCAGATGTTTTAGAAGTTATTAGATTGTGTAGATGCTATTGAGGACAAATCATTCATTACACCTGGTTGTATGTCTGATATCATAAAAAGTATATTCAACATGTCTAGGGGAGATCAAGATATTAGTATATGACTATTTATGTAAAACATATTCAATTATTTTAATTGGTAGTTATCACTACGCAGTCTATACATAATCAGCAACTTCACCATAATGAAATAGTATTTCGTTACCAGTATGTTTAATTTTATTAATATCACTTTGCCTGCTGAAATGCTGCTGGGGTTTGAACCCCAAGCCCCGAATTCAGGTTGACATATGGGTGATTCCCACAGCCCTTCATAAAGAGGTGGTGAATTTGCTTTATAGCTTCCCCCCAGGGTGCGGCCGGCCCTGCAGGGAGAGCCAGAAGGGAAATGAGCCCCAGGGGTCCCGCAGTGAGTTGACAAAGGTCAGGGGTCTGCTTGGGGATAAAAGCTGGGACCACTGGCAGGGAGTCAGGAGTGTCTGTCTGTGGAGTGCACTCCCCAGAGCTTCCTGGTTCAGGGCAGACCTCCTGACTCTCCTGGAGCTGGGCCCCAGTCTGTTTAGACCTTTGTGAACACGGGTCGATCAGGTGAGAGTCGCCATGTTGGGCGCCTTTCTCTGATGTATTGAACTGGCTGGTCTGGCTGTTTCCCATGCCAACTGTGGGCAACCTCGGGTCTCTGTTTGTACCACCTGTTGTGGGCCGAGTCACATCTTTTGTGGGATCATTGGGGGTGGCGTCAATCATGTAGGAGCTGGCTGACCTGTTTGTACCCCCAGCGGTCATTCATATCATAACGTTTTTGTTTACAATACAGTCTGTGTATTGGATTCTCTTTCTGCTGGCTGTATCATTCTTGTTGGGCCTGGTCATTGGCAGAACACCTGCAGAATGCACCTCAGGTTTAAGAAATGTGCTCTCTCTTGTTGTTTGTTTGTTTGCTTGCTTGTTTAACCTTTGCTGTTTCTCTTCAGGCTTGAAAATGCTTGGAAATCTCAAGAATGTCTTTGGATGCATCCACACGTCCATAATGCATGAACATGCCATTTTGTCCATCCCTATGCTGTAGCAAACGTCTTGAGTACGTTGCAGATCAGTGACCTTTTCCACATGTACAGACTCTTCATACGTCGTAAATGAAGAGTGTTTAGAATCCCTTGGACTTAGTACATCTAAAAGCAAATGTAGAATATATTCCTTTGGATCAAATAAATAAACCAAACCAAACAACCCAAAAGAAAGAAATAAAGCCAACAAAACCCCCCACACCCACTCCCTGAAAAAAAACCCAAACACCTTTACAAAACCAGAGTATTTATTTTCTTAAGCACTTTAAGAAAAAACCTTCCCCTACATTTAAATCAGAAGTGGAAATGCAAAACTTCAAGGGAAACAAATCAAAACATTCAAACTACTTTTTTTCTTTAGGTATTTGTAAAAGCACAACCAATCACTTTTCAAGGGTGTTCCAACAAAAGAAAAAGATAGTTTCTGTTCCGGTGGAAGAACAGGAACAGTCTCTGCAAGGAAACAATTTTGAGAACAGACAGATGTGGAGATGAAATAAGCACATCTCTGATAAAAAAAATAGGCAGCAAGGAATAACAGAACAATTTTTTTGAATAGCTGGAAGCAAAAAATAATGTAGATGTAATCACATGAAAGTGCAAAATTCATAGCATGCACTAAAATGAGAAGCGTTTGGTGTGAGCTCTAAGGCCTTTTAAGAAAAAAAAATATTAAAATAAAAATTAGAAATGGCCAGTAATTTCATAAAATGTCTTTAAGATAAAATAGTATAACATTATCACACATTAAGTAGCTTGTCTTGTCTCTTACATGTAAAATGACTACTCCACTGCCAAAAGATTGCTGATATAATTGCAAAATTAGAAAAAGATTGCTGATATTAGTCCTCTGTGATGGGAATCCTAGCCACAGCAGTTGCAAGGAGTTTCTTTTTAAAAGTTAATTGAAAACACAGCTTGATGCCATTTGCAGCTTAAACACAGAAACTCAGTGCATTAAAATACAGAATTGATGTGTTCACATATTCAAATTGTTTTCTGAATTGTCAAAGAAAGGACAAATGGAGTATGTCTCTAAATAGAAAAATACATAAACAGAAACCTTTACCTCCTTAAGGGAACAAAAGAATAATGTATTATTTCTTATTCCATTTAATTACTTGAAAGTGATCTTTTCAACTGTATGTTAAAAACTGCTTCTACTGAAAGACAGCAATACTGTTGTATCCCATGCCTTGGGGAGACACCTTTAAATATGCCATACACAAAAAAGGGGCTGAGGCCCACTAGAGTCCCTATTTTTAGAATATTCCAATGTCACCTTTGGATTGTTGGCTTGTTCTTTCCACATCTATTATCATGAGCTCCTTGGGAAAGTTTTATATGGTTCTGCAAACTATACAGCCTTCAAGAGACTGGCACTACTGTAACACGTTTTGCAGAGTGTTGCCTGCACAGAGAAATAGTCTTATATATTGAAATGTTAGCTAGTTAATGCTTGCAACTTAAGTCCATTAAACTAAGCTGCATAAATTCTGTTTACCTGGGACTTTCTGGCATCTGACTGCTTTTGTGTCAAGAAGTGAACTCCAAGGAGTGCACTGTCACTAATAAGCTATATTTTGGATTTAAAGTTTATGGGTTTTGTGTTGTGAAATAAGCACTATATCATCAAGGATATTTTTTTCTGAAAATTAATCAGTTGCAATTTTTTGTAAGCAAGAATACTTTTGCAAATAAGAATATCCGTCCCCTTGTAAGTAGACTACTAATAAACAAAATAAAAGAAATTAAAAAATTAAACATACATTGATTCCTCTAGTTTTATGATTTAAAAGTTTATTGCTCATAATAAGCTGAACAGTTAAAATTCAAGAAAACAGACAATGGCCTTTCAAAATACTTGAAAAATGGAAATGTATTAAATACAATTAAGGCAATAAATTTAACCAACTAATGCATTTAACTCATTTATCCAAGCTGAACTGAGTATGTTGCTATCTTAAAAAGGAGGTGTCTGAAACTAAAATCTCTTAAAAAAATTAAATTCTCATACTCTTCTATTCCCTAGAGTGTCTGAGTCATGTAATTTTCACAGCCTCGTTAATATGTTGAAGTGAAAACTTGCATTCAAACATTTAGGATAGAGATATTAATTATTATTTTTTTAATTCAGTAGGGATAGTGAAAGTCTCTCACTTTGTAATGCCATACAATATTTTGAGAAATATAAATGGCTATTTATGTTCCTTAACCTTTCCAGAGGATGCGCTCCTGTTCAGTACCATTATATTCATGCATTCTTGGGAAAAATAATGTAATCTTTTTCAATAATAAATAAGAAAAGTTTGAAAAACATAATCAAAAAAAAAAAAGAAAAAAAGGAGTCCTACTCTTCTGAAAGCAGTACTTGGGAAAAGAATCATAGAATCAGAATAGTTTGGGTTGGAAGGGACCTTTAAACATCATCTAGTCTAATCCTTCTCCAACGAGCTGGGACATCTTCAATTAGATCAGGTTGATCAGAGCCCTATCCAGCCTGATCTTGAATGTTTCCAAGGATAGGGGATCTACCACCTCACTGGCAGTCTGTTCCAGTTTCTCACCACACCCATTGCAAAAAATGTCACACTTATATCTAGTCTGAATCTACCCTCTTTCAGTTTAAAACCATTGCCTCTTGTCCTGTTGCAACAGACTTTGCTAAAAAGTCTGTCCCCATCTTTCTTATATGCCCGCTTTAAGTATTGAAGGGCCACAATAAGTTGTCCCCACAGCCTTCTCTTCTCCAGGCTGAACAACCCCAATTCCCTCAGCCTTTCCTCATAGGAGAGGTGTTCCAGCCCTCCAATAATTTTTTGTGGCCCTTCTCTGGACCTGATGCAACAGGTGCATGTCTTTTGTGTGCTGGGGGCTCTAGAGCTCAATACAAGATTCCAGATGGGGGCTTGTCAGAGCAGAGTAGATGGGGAGGGTCACCTCCCAAAACCTTCTGGCCATGCTTCTTTTGATGCCGTCCAAGATGCGACTGGCCACCTGGGCTGTGAACACACATTGCCAACTGAGGACTCCATTTGACTGCCATGACTTTTCAAACGTGATAGAGAGGGGCTTGGCAACTCCATCAGCCAGTTCCCTCAGAACTCTGTGATACATCTCATTAGGTCACATAGACTTATGTACGTTCAGGTTCCTCAGGTGGTCACAAACTTGATCTTCTCTTACAGTGGGTGGGATTTTGATCCCCCAGCTCCTGTCTTGAGGCCCATCCACTTAGGTGTGAAGAAAGAGGCTGCCAGTGGAGACTGAGGCAAAAGAGTTATTGAGTACCTCAGCCTTCTGCTCATCTGTTGTTACCAGTTTGCCAGTTATGTACAAGTTATCTTCCTGTATAATAATCAATTAATTCATGCACTTGTCTTAACTGATAAATGACATATTGAAACAAAGGGAAAGATAGCTAGGAAAACACAAAATCAGGGGCCAGTCACTTAGAACTGTAAAGTATAAACCAGTCATGATTAGGGTTTTACCATTTTCACTATGTGCCTACAGTAATGTAAACAAAACACTTTGCTAGATCAAGGTATTCAGTGAACATTGTTTAAATATGATACCAAGTGAGCAGAGTAAATTACCTGAATGCACAGAGTATGAGCACTTACACAATTCATTGCTCTTTTATATTCAAATATACAGAATAAAAAAAAAAAAATATAATTATCAAGACTTTTGACATTATTCAAAGCCCATTGAACCCAATGAGAATCTCTCCATTGTCTTTTATGTGCTTTTTAGCATTTCCACATTACCGGTGTGTCATTCTGCTTCTCTGAGGATGCACTGATGTCAAATTATTATACAAGAATTTGGATGGGAGAGAGGGAAGGGTGGAGAAATTAGTATTGGTGGGGGCAAATTAAGTAAAGCTTGCTGGTATGACCAGTATTCAAACAAGGAAAAAAATATAAAAGCATAAGAAGCACAGCTATCAAGTGCAGATCAAATGAAAAGAGATTGTATATCTGAATATTTTGATCTTATTCTTATCTGTTCAAAATGGTAATTTTCCAGTGTGCATGTGCTGTAATATGCCAGTATGTGTAATTTGCTGAGGAGCTGGTTATCCCTACAGAATCACAGAATCATTCTAGTTGGGAGAGATCTTTAAGATCAAGTCCAGCTCTAACACAGTGCTCCCAGGCCACCATTTAACCATGTCCCTCAGCACCTCATCTAGACATCTTTTGAATGCCTAGATTCAAAATATCTAGGACGGTGATTCCACCACTTCCCTGGGCAGCCTGTTCCAGTGCTTTACAACCCTTTTGGTGAAGAATTCTTTTCTTAATGTCCAATCTAAACCTCCCCAGGTGCGACTTAGATGTGATTTCCTCTTGCCCTATTGCTCATCTTCTGAAAGCTCATGGTAAATCTATAGCAAGAGGAGATGACTGTGTTTGTTCATTACTAGCTATGGCAGGAAGAAACTCCCAGATACACCTTGCTTGCTTGCTTACTTTTGTGATCATTTTAATGATAATGTTCTTTATTCTTTCACGAGCTGAATGCAGCTGTGATGAGAAATTTAACTTCCTGAGTAGTGGAGGAGAAATGAAAGAAGCCAGCAGATCCTGCACCAGGTGGCAAATAAATTGAGTCTTTGCACCAGTTGACATTAGCATCAAAAACAATAGCCCAAGAATTGTAATCATCTCAGTGGAAAGAACACTAGGCAAAACATAATGAAGGGCAAAGCCCATCCTGTTATCTTGTTTTGGTAACTTCTGTGACTTTTTTGGAGAAGATCTCTGCCCGCCCATCCCAATGAAGCAAGCTGGCATGTGGAATATTCTGCAGATGGATCAACAGCAGGGACTCTGTTGTTTTCCCATGGTAGCCCAGCAATTTTGGAAACTAACAACAATAGGAAATAATGCTGCCTACCCTCCGTGGGCCTTACAGACCCTCTAGGGTTTAAATTTATTCCCAGAGAATTTCTATCTGCTTTCTTCTTTAGTATGCTCCTGCTTTCTCTGGGTGGCTGATCTTATTGCCATGTACACCCAGCTCCACTCTTTCTTATTGTACTTTCTGGTATAAACATAATGCCATGCTAAACTAGGAGATATTTTGAATTCTCTTTACTATAACATCTTTTAGAGCAGGAAAATCATTATGTATTTAAGAGAGTTGAATAACATATGGAATTTATTGAGAACAAAATTCTAAATTATACTTATTTCCTATAAATCCCATAGATTAGGAGAATATGCAAAAATGATGTGGCCCTGTAACATCTTTAAAAGTATAAATTGAAATCTGGCAATTAGCAGACTTTTCTTCAGAAACATTTCAGAAAAAAAAAAAAAAGATAAAAAAGTAAATTATTTCACAAGGCCTATTAATGCCTAATGAATAATCAATTTCCTGCTCAAATAATCCTTCACAGAATTCAGATGTAAAAAGACCTGATTTGTTACAATTGAGCCTATTCAGTGATATTGTAATTTTTTGTACATTAAAATGTTAGACCTGTCTAGACCAAAATTCAGCAGAACCAGCCACATTACATAATACAATGTGAGGATTGCTGATCCTAGTCATCCTAGGACTTCAGTGTTCAGAGCTGCACTCTTCACAGGACACTGAAAGGTACAGGTCATATTCTGGTCTCTTTTATATTCCCTCACAGGACATCATATACACTAAATAACTTACAGGAGGATCAGTTCTCATTGATTTTTTTTTACACCTAGCTCATGTAGATATAAACATCTGCATGTAGACATGTAAATTTTCACCTTTTAGTATGTAGCTGAATCCCACCCACCATGTCTTTACCTCCTTCAGATTAAGATAACAAATTTTCAAGTTCAAGTGTGACAGATGGTTCATTACTATGCATTACACTTGCATACAGTATTGAAAAAACCCATGAGATTTTATTTTGACATCCTACAATGCTGTTATGGAAGCCCCAGATAACAGATGAGAAGCAGAACAAGCACTCACACTCTTGGGAAAAGAAATGCATATAAGCAGAGATCTGTGCAATAAGATAGAGCATGACTAATTTTTAGAGAACTTCTGTCCACGTGGACAAAATAAATGGTTGCAATAAGACAATTCTGATATCTGAGGCATTTTAAAGATTTCCTTTGTTAGCAGCTCTCCTGTGCAGCTTGTGTATAGCTGTAATAGGGTGCATGGTTTCAAGCAAGTTGGATAGATAGATATAGATATATAGATGTCTATATATGGAGAGAGAGAGACAAACTGAAAGTCCTTTGGTTAACTGGCTACATGTGTTCCTCTGACACTTATGGCACAATATAGGCAACAGGAAAGTCGTGGGGATTAGGAAAAATTCTGAACAACTCCCCAGCTTCTCCCTCATATTAATGCCTGCCCTGTATGAAAGGTTACCTACGAAAGTTTCTTGATCTTCCTTTAGTAATTACTTTCCTTGCACTCCTGCTATTTCAGGATATTCTACCAATCATCCCTAGCTATCCCTACGAGCAGTGGGTAGAAATTACTGTGTTTTATTTATATACAACAGCCTTTCCAATAATTATGTGTAGCATTACTTCTCCAATTCAAACCATACAGAGTACTTTTCATCGTAAGTAATGGCTGTAACTGTTTATAGTGGGTCTCAAGAATGCAATTCTCTTAAGAGGTGACCTTTGGAGAAAAAGAAGGAAAGAGGACAAAGCTGGTGAAGTTTTCCATTCTGGAAGCACAAACAAATAAATTCTGAGAATGAGGCTATCAGGTCTAAGAAGAAATTAACGATTAGAGCGGTACTGATATGCAAAAAAAGAGAAAGTATTTAGTCTTTAACATTTATTTTATCAAAACTGTAGAAATCCAAAAAATGGAAATGGGGTGTGCCAGGCATGCATGACCAGCCGTAGTTCACGTGTCAGGGAGTACCACAGACTGCATGTGCCATTGAAGAGGTTACTAGAGAAGAAGGAAATGACACCCCTTGTTAGCAATTCTTTTATAACCCTGTCCCCTTTGATTTGAAATACAAAAAATTACTCCTGATAATACTTTGTTACTCAACCTCCTGGTTTGCCTTTGATTTGTTTTGTTTGGTTGAGTAGTCTTTTCCATGCAACAGATTTCTTTTCCCGGTCTTAAAAACTACTTTTTTTTTTTTTTAATAGGACTTTTCATTTCAACAGTTTTATGTCTGTACTATGGAGATCTATTCACCATTTTGGCTGGAGAAATGTTAAAATTATTATCAGAATCTATTTTCTTTAGGAGCCTCATGGGAGCACTACAACTGAGAGGCCTCAGAAAACCAGCAATATATTCTAGAGCTATTTATTTCTTCTGTTTTGCTCTTGCTAGGAACTGTTCATCTGTGCTCTCCCCTGGGCAGAGCATCTTGAAGCACCTCTTATGTCAACTATAAAACAAAAGAATGTCAAAATAAGATATTTATACAAGTGCTGCTAATAGTACAATTCTAACAAGCTTTTGCTATGTTCTGTCTATTTTAATACTATATAGCTTTGTTTTCCAAACTCTCTAATCAAGTAGGTTTAAATACATTAGTACATATCATCACCTTGGTTTGTACTGGGATTTAGTGAGAGCTCCTGTTTGAATTGATTGAATTTAAGATAAAATCTCTGATTTTCATTGAGGTGTGTTATGTCCTCTGCTGCCTGCATTACTGACCTCATGCCATCCATTTATCATCATCAACAACACACACTTTAAGGGAAACTGATATCATACTCCCAGTGATGAAACCAAGACAGTTCAAAATAGAAGTCACCACACTGTAACTTCTTTGCAGAACTAAAAAATAATAAATGCTAGTGCCTTCACTTATAAACGGTGTCTCATTATAAGAGTAGACTATTTTCTTAGGCAGTTAACATTCATCCCAGTTTTTGACCATGACAGAAATTTGTTTTCTCTGTTAGTGAAGCACTTAAATGTTCTGTCTGTTTCTAAAATTAAAGATATATTACTATGATTTCTACAACAAAACAAGAACATATCTGGAGTGCTGCTTTTCTTCTTTCTGTTGCTTATCTTTAGTGCCTGTAGTGTTTGTAAAATGGTCTCTTTTGATTATTCAAAAATGGTTTTCAGTCTTCTAAATGACATTGGACCCCAGTTTTCTCTGAAAGCTTTCAAAGCTGTTTAAATTCAACACAAGTGTTTCCCACTACACTTCTGTCTCTACAGAAGCTTCATAAGTGCAGGACTGCCAATACTTATTTATTGCTCAAGATTATTTTCCCTAGAACGCTTCAGTATGAACTACACACAATCAGTGATTTTTTGTTTTTCTTTAACTCAGTCAACATTGCACACTTCAGTGTTATACTTTTGCATTTGTATGAGACAGTGTTTATCATCCATATCATTTAACTTATTAAGGGTGATTAAACAGCTCATAAATTTGGCAAAAGTAGCCAAGCGCTGCCCTATTTTTTTTAAGATTTTGTTTGACTAAACCATTGATTGCTGTTTCTATTATAACATCTTACAAAAAGTCTGCATTCTTTTCAATGGATTTGGAGACTACTCTAACTATACAGTTAGACCCCAAGCCTTGAATCAAGGTTGATATATGGATGATGCCCAAACCAAGCAGAGAGTTCCTCAACAGCAGGAGAAATTTTCCTCTTGATTTTCTCTCAGGGCCTGGCCTTATCCTTCATATTGGGCCATGTAGTCAGCAAAGGAACAGTATTTCTATTTAGAGATTATTTTACTTCAGTTAATAAATGTATAAGTGATACAGCCATGGAACATATAGAACTCTTGGAATAATCATGATAAATTTGCAAAATGCATTGTTAAAATGGTCCCACACAGCACAAAGTAGCTCCAGATTTAAAAATGCCAACAATTTGAAAGTATTTATCATGGACCTTTGTTTCATGCCATTTATACAATCCGTTAGGTCAGGGGTTTGGGCTCTATGAAAATAATTCAGGCTTAACTTTATTAAAAATAAATATGCTTGAAGGATTCAATTAATGCCTTCTGAGATCACACAATTTCATTTCACTTCTTACAGAATGTTATAAACGTAACCAAAGTTTTTACAAGACAAGCTAGTGTAATTGGTTTTCCTTCTTGAGATGATCTATTTTTCAAAGTTAATTAGTGCTACCACCATACATGCTGTTTCACTTGTTTTATTTTCTCATTTGCACAGGAGGGTGCGACGTATTTTGATGTAACTAGTCTGAACAGCTGCCAGAGGGGCCCCTTCCTATATAGTATTGTACTTCTCATAGCCTTACAAATGCTAATACAATCATAGAATCATAGAATCCTTTAGGTTGGAAGGGACCTCCAAGATCATCAAGTCCAACCATTGAGCCATTAGGGCTCTAAAGTCCTCTGCTAAAACAGCTCAGAATCTGTCAGGGTTGGAAGGGACCACAAGGGTCACCCAGTTCCAAGCCCTCTGCCATGAGCAGGGACACCTCCCACTAGATCAGGCTGTCCAGAGCCTCATCCAGCCTGGCCTTAAAGACCCCCAGGGATGGAGCCTCAACCACCTCCCTGGGCAACCCATTCCAGGGTCTCACCACTCTCATGGGGAAGAACTTCTTCCTCATCTCCAGCCTGAATCTGCCCACTTCCAGCTTTGCCCCATTCCCCCTAGTCCTGTTGTTACTCGATATCACTTCCATCCCCTTTGAGGTGGAGGAGGACTAGGGGTCAACCAAAAAAAGGTTATTTGGACTAAGCACGTGTGCTCTATGAGAATATATTAAATGTGCAAAAACTACAGCAGATGAATCAAAGCAGTTTGCTTTGATTAGGTCACAAACTGTCTTTGACCATACTGAGATGTTTTGTTATGTTGAGTCTTAGCCATTGAGTAATGACTGTAGGTTTTGCCTTTTCATGCAACATTAAATGTTGAGTTGGGTGAGAGGAATCATTTTCTTGAGAAGAACTGGCCTTGTGCCTTAACTTTTTTAAAATGAAAGGTAATTCTTATGTTCTTCTGAAATGAATTTTAAGAATCTCCCTGTAATTATTTGGAGAAAGATGTTAATTAAAATTAAAAGGAACTTCTTTTAATGAAACATATATATATGTATATCAAAAAAGTCACTAGAAATTCTTCAAAGCCTGTTTCCATTATTTTATTTCTTTTGGATTACACTCTAAATCCTATTTAATTCAAGATAATTCTTTAAGCATATCTTTAAATATTAGATAACCCAGCAGAGACTCTTGATTACACTTTAACTTTTTTTTTCATCATTTTCCTTTATGTACTAAAAAAGCCACTGTTTTTAGTTGCACGTTATTTTGTAAGAGTTAATATAAGCACAAACTTCTTTATGAGTCTTAAGGATGACTCGGATCTTAGAGTGAATTTTTCTCCCATTCAATATTTATTTCTTTTTATTTAGAATTTTGAAAGCTTTTCTAAAGCCTCAAAAATTGTCTCTGGTATATTCTATTTGAATCAGGAGGCTGGATCTCTTCAGGTGTTTAAACTGTAAACTTCGAGTCCCAAGAAGGAATCTGCAAGTTGTGTTAGTGTAGATCCTTGTAGTAATTTCTGTTAGAAAATGCATTATTCTAGCCACCTAATATGTAAAATAGAAATAATTAGAAATTAAGAATGAATTTTTTAGAATGTTTAAGAATACTCTTGTAAAAGATTACGGAAGATGTTTAGAAAGATGGAAAGAAGATGATGTTAGCCTTATTTCACCTAGGTTCATCATCTGTTTCATTCTTGCTTGGAAAACTGTGTACATTGCAAGATATATTAGCTTTAAGCCCTAAAATATGTTACATAAAATCCATTTTAAATATGTAGAACCTGGACTTTCATTAATATAATGTTTTGCAATTACTTTCCATTTTCTTTTGATGTATTGATTGACACATGAATCTTCATTGATTTCTTCCTTCTCCTAGATCCCCTAAACATGCAAATTGATCCTACTTGCCAGACAAGCTTATCAAATGCCTCTGGCTTTCTGGAACAGTAAGACATTTGATCAGAAAATGAAAACACTGGCATGTAACTGGCATTGTTCTTTCTGGTTTAGCTGGCTTTTGTACAACATTCACATTAGCTCTGTGCCCACAACCTCAAACTGAATAATACTGGAAATGCATTATGTATGGAGGAAGTTCAAGGGAAAAGTGCCAAATGAATATTGGCCTTTCATGTCCTTCTCTGGTGAGCACATGTGCAAGCTGGATTCGGGCTAGAGAACAGACAGATGAATACTAAATATTCTCAGTGCTCAATGAGCTATAGTGTCTTTAAAATTAATTTCTTTAGAGCAAATCCAATATGTTGATCCAGCTCAATAATTTTTTTAACATCTTGGTCTGGATAAGACATCGTTTACTGTAAGAGGCAGTCATTTCCACCAGTAAAAAGGAACATAAAGAATAATTTGGGAGCATAAACACAAAACCAGTCAGAAATGAAATCTCCAGGACAGATGTGATATACACACAATTTCATTTACCACATCTCAAACATGGACTGTTTGAATTCAGACTCAAACAAAAAACGTTCTTATTTGTTTAACATGTTCACTGTCATAGTAAGAACCAATTTTTGACCATCAATTTAAGATGGAAAGTTTAGATGCTCTGCTAGAGTTTTTGTGCAGTTAGTAGTAGTTTATCTCTTTCTTTAAAGGCAATTGACTCCTACCCTTTCTAAAGTAATGCTTAGAATTTATACTTAGCTGATTCAGATTCTGAGAAAGATGCAGGTATATATGTCAACATATTTTGCTTCTCTTCTTCTGGTGGCACAGCTAGTCACTGCAGCCCATGAGGATGACTGCATCAGGGCAGGTACCCACACCATTTCCCTATACTCCCTGCAACACCTGGGGATGGAGAGCTACAGGAACCGGGAATGAAGAAATGAAGTTGAGGGGGGTAGGGGGAAGATGTCTGAGTTTTTGTCTTTGTTTCTCACCATTCTGCTCTGTTTCTAATTGGCAATACACTAAATTAGTTTTTCTCACATTAAGTCTGGTTTTGCCATAACGGTAATTATTGAGTGATGCCCCTGTCTTTAACTCAGCCTTTTGCTTCTTACTTTCTCCTTCTGTTCCTGTTAACAGGGGGAGTGAGAGACCAGCTGAGAGGGCATTTGGCATCCAGCCAAGATAAATCCACCACACATATATTGCTAACTCTCCATAAAGTATATCCCCAATGTCAAATGGAACTTCTATGTAGTAGTAATAATACTGGAAAATCAAAGTAGTAACAGTGGGACCTATATCAGGAATAACACCCTACAATCATATTAACCTTTGAACAATATTTGGTCTATGCTTTTTATTGCATGGCAGGTATATAATAGTTTTATGGATGCAAGAAAAATAACTTGAGGTCCTGAGTTTCAGTTTAAATATGTACAGAAGTATGAGAATAACAACAAAAAAAAAAAGTCATTGATCAAAAACTCCATTACTATATGTATAACATTTTTCACTATGACTGTTCATATCCTAAAGGATGTTAACAGTAGTGTCTGCTTTTCAAGAAGTGCTTTAAAATATCTTAAGAGTAAACTAGCATAAATTACATTTAAGAGGTTGAACATACAGAAATTTGAATTGGATGCAGAACAGAGGATAATTTTAACTTCTACTTTCTTGTAGATTTTTCACCTTCTTGGCAACTAAGATTAACCAACATAAAAGACTTGTAAGTAGCTATAAGGAGAATCTCTTCTCCTCCCTCTCCCTCTTTCTCCCACTCTCCCTCTTTCCCACCCTCTCCCTTTTCCCCCTCCTATTTTTTTTCCTCAGGTCACCATTTACATTACACTCCTCATGTTTTTTGAATTTGTCCTGGTATAGAGATATCTATTTTCATTCTAACACCACCAACATTCCCCTGATTTTTTAAAGTGCCATGTACTTAAATGGGGTTTTAGCCACATGATTCTCCATCTGTTTCAAAATTCATCTAAAAATACTTTCCTCTTGTCTGCTTCTCAGTATTTTCCTCCTTCTACGCTATTTCATTATACCTATAAAGGAGATATAACCTATTTGGGGTATGCAGAACAAAGTTGTTTTGGGATTTATCTTAGACTTTGAATTTCTGACTTATCTTTTTTTGTCTCCCCCCTAGCTATTGTATAAATGAGTCACTTTTTCATCTTCCTTTTATTTCACCTGTTTTATATTGGGGTTTAGCTATTTTTTAAAATTATTTTCAGTTCTGCTCTAGTTATTTCTAATATATAGATGAGACAGAATTATTCGTATTCAAGAACTTACACAGAATAAAAACTTATCTAGTGCACAGACTTTTCTGTTTAATTTTAAAATGGTTTAGTAACAGAATCTAGTATTGCTTTTTTGGCCTTAATGAGTCAAAAGTCCTATTGACTGCAGTAAGCATTTTGCCAGAGTACTCAAGAGTCAGCTCTAGCTTTTAACAGATTGACATTGAAAGTGCTGAGAGGAACATTCTGCCTTACAGATTTCTGTACTTTTAAAGTATATTTCAATTATTTTTGGATGCAAGGGTATTCATCCCCATGTAAGTAGTCAGAAAAAAAAAATTGTCATTGTCTTTACAACTGTAGAGGTGTGTTTTCTGATTCCCCCACTGGAGATTCAACTTTGAGCTCTGCAGGGTTTGAAGTCTACAGACATTCCTGGACAGGACAGCTATGGTGTTATCTAGTAGTCATGTGCTGAAAGAAAAGTCAAGACTCCTTACACAGTCATTCAGATAACAACAGCCTCAGCCAGAACAAATGAGAAAATTACAGTTCATACAACAGAGTTTAATTTACCCAGGGATCAGACTCTAAACAAGACTATGCACCTATGCACCAATGCCCAAACACCAGGCTAGCAACTGCATGAGCAAAAACAGGTGTCCATTTGTGTAGACAATCTCCATGAATGATTACAGCTACTGTAGAGTCAAGCCTGCAAACCATAACGCATCTATTTTTGTCACAGTTGTCTCTAGCATTGAATTGTGCATGCATTTTCATTTTCTTCACTGACTACCTGTTATTTTTGAAAATCATTCCCCAGATTTTCTCAGTTGTTATAATTAATCACAGGAGCATAGAATGGTTTTGGCTGGAAGGAGCCTTGAAAGGTCATGTAGTTCAAGCCTTAGTAGTGCATGGGGTTCAAGCACCCCAGATCAGGTTGCTTAGAGCCCCATCCAACCTAACCTTAAATGTTTCCAGGGATGGGTCATGCACCACCACTCTGGGCAACCTGTTCCTGTTTTTTATCACCCTCGTTGTAAAAAATTTCTTTTTATGCTGTCATACTATTACCTCAGCAATATAGTTTAGCATAATAATTATAATAAGAATAACAGAAGAAAAACTTGAATCTCTGTGATGCTTACTTGGCATTTGCAACTAATAATTATTTTCAACTCTTTGGTTACTACAGGAGTATATGTTTCCTTATCTATGTAGGAGATGGATTCCTGAGGGGATTCCTGCCTCAGACTTGGTGTGGTGAAGGAAGCATTGTAATACCTGCCTGCTGGAGGAGGCAGGGGATGTGTTGGAGGATGGCCCTGCACAGGCCAATGCCTAACCCTCTTAGGGAAGGAGGTTAGATGCATGGCTCCTTGCCTCCCTGCACTGGCCAGTGCCTGCTCCCTACAGATAAGGGGGCTGCTCTGCATGGCTCACCAGAAAGGTCATCCAGTGGGAATTTGATAGAGTTTATGTGGCCCCTGACTCAACTGATGGAAAGGGTTAATGCTATCCTTCTGCCCCCCAGGCACGCAAGGAAAGGCCATCACAACCCTCTTTTGCCTTTCCCTTCAATTAGTTACCACCCTTCACACTTTCCATGTAAATTAGGGAACACCCCACACCATGAGGGGATAAAAGGACAGTAGTACATGGAGTCCTGGTGTGTCCATCACCATTAAAGAACTGGACTTGCACGATGTCGCTGCAGTTAGGAAGTGGTCATCCTAAACTTTCTCTCTCCTTTCTCTCTGGTAAATCAGCCAGTTCTACCCAAGAAGTGCCACTAGCTCTCCTGTACATATATGAAACCTGAGAAATACTTTATGTAGCTACAGTTACATGAGTTAGGAGAGTTAGGAGAGAAGGGAAGTGAAACTTAATGAATTTTTTTGCTATTCCCTGATAGAAAATCAAATATGCTTCATTTGTAACATCCTCAACTTTGTTATTAAGCAATTGTAAATCACATAATCTCCTTGTGAGTGTAATTTAGATTCTTGCCTTTAGTCTCAGCTGAGCATAGAAGAACAATTCTGAGAGAAGAATTCTGGAAATTAAAACATGGATTTGCAAATAGGAAACCTCCAGCTTTCTTGAACAAGGGAAATCATTCTGCAAAAGAAAAGAATTGGATTTTAGTTACAAAGGCAGAATAGTTTATCTTCATATAGCCACTTACAATGACAAGATATTTGGACTAGTATGAAAAAGGTAGACTGTAAAAAAAAAAAAAAAGTTAGTAATATTGACAATATCAGCAGTTCTGGAAAATAGAAGAGTGATTAAATTTATAGTAGGATATAACTGAGACAAATAGCATAGACTTAGATGAACGTTTAAGATATTGACACACAAATTAAGAGACTCTAGTAATTATTTGCAGAAAAATGCTGTTAGTCCACAGCCAGAATTACTACCTAATTTGCATCACAGTCTTTATTGGACACAAATAGTAAACCTTACTTAGGAAGAACTGAGTCTGAAAAAAAAAATACATTCTTAGCCTGAAAATCTAACAGTTCTGGTGCAAGTTTGGGGAGAATTTTTGAGCAAAACCAAAAAGTAAAAAAGTGATTAAATAATCTGCAGAAGGTGGCTGATTTTAGACTCTTCAGAAAAAA
>NW_008623625.1:16638-40478 GCF_000691845.1 Merops nubicus | reverse complement strand
GCTCTGCACGGGATCTCTGTCTCGCCATGGGTTCGAGGCAGAAGCGCTAAGATGGACAGCTCGGCTGGACGCTCCTGCACTGCCATCGCGGTGTCCTCACAGCCAGGCACCCGTCTGGTCTCCTGGGCCCTGGGAACAGCTGCTGTGCAGCTCCTGTGCTGCCCAGGGCAGCCTCCAGCACCGTCTCGGAGCCCACCGGCCCTGCCACCCGCAGCCGGGCAACTCTGGGACCATAACATAAGCTCCATAACATTGTCTGCGTGATACTCGGGCACTTTAAGGGCGTTGCAGGTGGTGTCCTGGGTTTCTTTTCCTGCACTGTGTTCTACAAAGTAATGGCAATTTGCACTGCTGCCTGTTTTTGAGCACTAGACAATTAGTCTTTTTGTTCTGCCTGTTTGTTTGTTCCCCGGGTATTTTTGCTTTAATTTCCCCTGCCCCATCTTCCCTGCTTCTGCAGTTGCTTTCACACTCTACCTGCTTCATTTTTATTTAAAATCAGCATATTTTCTCTCCACCTAGCAGAGGGCCTGAAGGTCTTTCAGAAATCTTTATTTTTTGTCAGAATGTCAACCTAGGAGGATTTCACCATAAAGCATTAACATTAAATTAAAGCATTAACATAAAGCAAGAGCCTTGCTTTCCATGATTTCAGACTATTAAATGCTGAAAGCTAGTCCCCAAATTTTTTTTTTTTTTTCTTTCCAGTAGCTACAACAGTTGATAGATTCCTTGCAAGTAAAAGCTGGTTTGTGTGGAAAAACCTGATGGCTGGTGACAGCATGAAATTAATTTTTGTTTTGCGCATGAACGTTTTCCTGTAAAACGATCACCCTGGATCATTACCCAAGGTGAACGACTCATGTGAAAATGATAAATGTTTGTGCTGAATCACAGTGTTTGTGATTCTCTTTGAAGGCCATATCAGCCCTTGTTGCTAAGTAACAGTGCCTATTTCAATAAAAAGGTAGGGATGCCTTTTCAATCCTTACAACATCCAGAAAGATCATCCTGGTTTCTTTTGTAAGAAGGAGGTGCTAGTGGGTTTATTCTACAGAGAAAATTTCCCATCTCTCCTTCTTCATCCTTTCTAATAAGATTGAATTATGTTAATGAACACGTTGATCCAATTTCTATTTCACTTAAGCAGTAGAATTACCCTAAACAGAGCCACATATTATCACAACAGTGTTAGATTAAAAGCTATGGCTCCTGTGACAATCCATTCTCATGTTGGGAAGTTTAAATCTCTAGGAAAAATCATGTCACCCATAAAAGATACCCAGTGTTTTTTAAAAAAACAGATTATGCAAGGGCTAAATAGCAAATATTATAGATATAAGAAGTATTCTGCTTGCATGGCTTCTAAGTGTTTGTGTCAATTTTGAAAATTAGATTCTATGACTTACATACCTTTTGTCTTGCAAAGTTGGTCTGAGGGCCTTCTGCTGCCTGCATCTTGCTGAGAAAAACAACAGCTCTCTGAGAGCAAGGGAGGCTTCTTCCAAAGACCTGGGGACAGTGGTCCTTGAACAGATCCTTGCAGTCTGAACAACCTTTCTTCTGCTGAAGATGTGTTAGCATACAGTGGCTTGAGTTCTTTGTTTCTCGAAGAAGTGGACTATGTGGGTTTTATCAGATTCATTCAAGACAAAGGTCAGGTGAGGACCTGGGAGGTTCAGTTTCAAAATGCTGAAGAGTTTTTTGTTCTGTACCATAAATTTTTAAATATAACTGTAGTATCACATGAAGTTTCACAACCAGGAGGGCTCAGACTTCATTGCTCACCCAGTGTGAAAGCAGAGTATTCAGTAAATGCATTTATCATCATCATATTTTCTGAGGAGTGCCATTAGTTAGTGTCACAACTCTTGACTTTCCTGGAATGCTGTTGTGTTTCCTCATAGTCTGACCAGATTCAAAATACAGGGGACTCTCTCATACTGAGACATGTAGTTATTTCTTGGCATACTATTATTGATAACATCTGTCTCGGTATTATAACCTAGTTCCCTGCTGCACTGGGAGCCAACAAATGTGGTGTTTGGGGATCAAAAATGTTGCTGGTTTTCTTGAATTTTTTTTTTTTTTTTAGATGAAACCATTTAATTCCCTGTGACTTGTAAAATGAGATCAGTTTCACTGATGCAGAACAAAAATATTTTCAAAACAATTTTAAAACTTTTTTTAAATACTGGGGTTTTCATTTTGGGTTGAATAAAACCTGCGTTACATTCTCATCCTTCCAAGTCTGATCTGCCCCCTGACCAACCTGACCAGCCTCCCTCCAAAAATGTCTCCATCCACTGTTTGAACAAAAACACTTAACAATTCAGTGAAATGATAGCAGCTTCCAAATAAAGCATTTGGAGATCATCAACGTGTATCATTTTACTGGTCTTAGCATGATTAATTTGGAGGTATAGCTCTACTATGCAAACACTTTTTAAATTGTTTTCTTCTAGTTTAGGATAAAACAAAATTTGAAACCTGCAGTGTTTTAGGGGGAAATGGCATTTGTGGATTTCTGTTGGCTCTTTCCAGGAGACATGACTTGCCATGCTCAGCCACTCACCGTTCCTCTTTTATGGGTGGCAAACCATAAGACAGAGCTCACCTGTGCAAGCACAGAGTGATCCACGTCAGTCAACTGCTAATCCCAAGCAGTGATGGGAAATGGGATCAAAACACTGTCAGATTTTACAGGTTCCCACAGAACGGGATCTTTTCCAGGGGTAAAACAAAGAAACAAACCAAACCAACCAGACAAAAAATTCCTACATAGTTACTTGACGACTCTGCTTACAAAGTTTTAATCTTTCCAAGTACCTTGCAGTGGTCCTGATCCTCTGCTGCACCAGCAATGAATTGCAGGTCCCGCTCTACGGATCCCCACCAGCCTGGCTTCTCCTGGAATCTGCTAATAAACCAGCCTCGTTTAATGTAAATCTCCCGGGGCGAAGCAGAAAGAAGCGATCCCGATGTGGAAAGAGCAGGGCTGTGCCCGGCCGGGGGGCGGGGGCCGCTTGCTTGGCCGAGGGCTCCACCTGCGGGAGAAGGTCTCGCAGCCCTGCCAGAGCTGTTCCGTGCTTGTAAGAAGGGAGGAAGAAAGCCTCGGGCTTTCTCCTTTTCCACAGGCACTGTGAATTATTGGTTTGCTGGCATGCATTGCCTGCAAAACCCATGCAGAAAAACTAACTCTCTAGAGCCACGCTCAAGTAACGAGCAAAGCAAGCCAGGTTCTGCTGAAGCAGTGATGCTGATGGGTAAGGATTTGTTTTCTCTGATGTTAAGTTCCTAAGTATTTAGGCCTTGCCTGGAACCAGAACCAGTATGGGATTTCTTTTTAGTTTGCTGTTGCCATCCATGCCAAGCGTGGGGATTTGGTGTTGTACCTGTCAGAAGGAGCCTGTGGTCTGTAGACATCCCCTGCCCAATATCACGTGGTGGCAGCAGTGGCTGTGTTCCTCAATAGTTTTACAGCAGGAGAGCAGCTGAATGTTGATGCTCCTGAAAAGGTCTCACAGGGTGAGCATTTTCTCACAGATCTTGTTCATCACAATCCAGCAGGCAGTTCCCTATGACTTTTTTTTATTAGCTCATGTAATTTGTCTGCAAGCTGTCATCTTCTGAGTTTATATATGGCTGAGTGCAATCCTTCTGTTCAGCGAGGGAGAAACGTGCTCACTGATAGCTGAGGTCTCTTCTGCTCTATGAAAACGAAGTGTTTTATTTCAGAGGACAGAGACCTCCACTCCATAGTTGTCATCTGTTATTTCTGTCAGCTAATGAAGGCTCCCATGCTTTACCATGCTGAATGGTCTCCATGGGAATTTTTATTTTTTCTTGAGAAGATCCAAGCTCAGTTACTTGTTAACAAAAGAGAGAGGAGGTTTTGTTCAACATCCCCACATGTGGCCCTGCATTTTGCAGTCTGGGCTTTTCAGGATAGCCACCTGGCTTGTGAAAATGATTCCTTTGGAATCTAGAAGCTATGAAGCCATATCAGTGACCTTTTCACATGGGAATCATCCTATAGCTTGGCAAATGACTTAGCATGAGCCCGAGACCCAGTGACTCTAGCTGAAACATGAAATTGCTGTAAATTTGCTCTGTCTCAATCTGTGTAACCTCTCAAGTCAGTAAGTGTCCCCATAGCCACAGGCAGTGAAATCAAGAGCTAGCATGACTGAAGACATGCAGGGTGTTCAGTTTTCAAACCACATCCTCTCCTAGCAAGTGCTGTGCCAGCTGAGTAGAGCCAGCCATTAAAAGCCCAGGTGCCCCTGGCCCTGCCCCTGTCCATTTTCTAGGAGGCTTTTCTGCTCCTCGTCCCCATTCGTCTCTTCACTGGCCAGCCTGGTGATGCTGTGTGTGGCCTCCTGCCAGCCACTTGTCAGTCACAGGTCAGGATCCCACATGAACACGGAGGGACCGAGGCAGGGTTTGGCTTCAGGCTGTGCACAAAGGGATGCAGAATGTGTTGCATTTCCATCCAGATATTTCTCTGAGTGTGTTGGTGACTTGCCCAGGAGTTGGATGCTGAACTGAGGTTCCCCAGGCCTTTGTTTCAGGAGGATTGTTCTTCCTTTAAGTAGACAATGTATTTCTAAAAAACCAAACCAAACCAAACCAAACCAAAAAAACATATAAAATGTTGGTAAGTAGCAATAGTTAAGGCATAAAAGTGATAGCTGAAGTATTAGCAGGAAGCTCTTGTGCTTTAGCAATCCTTTTAACCCTATGGATTATTACAGCTGACCAAAAGGCGTCTCCTAACTATTAGCCATATGCAATTGCCTCTGACTTTAATAGGAAGAGACCTTCTCTTGCTGTAGCAGGCCAGTTTCTGAATGAACCTGTGTATTCTGTTCTGGTTGTAAGTTTTCTTGTGAAACTTGTCACAGAAGGGGTAGGAAATGCTTTTACTGTTGTCCCTCTGTCTAGCCAACTGTTTGCTTCCCTTGTAGAACATGAAGGCTCTAACCATTAGCAGCATCACTGTGCCACTGCCCCCCTCCTGTTACTGCAGTAAACATTTCCATAATAGGTATCCCAAAAGCTCCCTAGGGAACAAAAGTATGTATCATAATGTGGGAAGGTTTCCTTTGCTCGCTTTCAGCACTGTTAACACCGTGTCCTTGCTGTGCCCTGACTAATTGCCCTGCTTTTATCACGATTAGCACATTGACCATTAGGCTGGCCAGCTGTCAAGCTAAGTTCAGTCACAGCAGACAAGCACTAACTGCCTTTGTGATTTTACACTTCTAACTGATCATCCCAAGAAGATATAAAAAAACCCTGAATCTCTCAGCCCTGCCTATTCCGGACAGAAAAAACTCATTTCTCTGCAACTAATGGTACTGGCTTCATTAACCTGGCTTGAAGAGGTCAGTGTGCAACAGCAGAATTGAATCGGGGATGGGTTTTTTTTTTTTTTTTTTTTTTTTTTTTTGTTTTTTTTTTTTTTTTTTTTTTGAACAAATTGTGTGAACTTTAGACAGTGGGATTGCTCATGCACCCAATATTCTATTACAACTGGCTCTAGAGGAGAAAATACTTACTGGACAAATTGGATATCACTTTGGCTGCTTCCGAAATGTGGCCATTGATATCCATGCACAAGAGGAAGCCAGGATGCAGATGGTTTTCTTACAGGTCTTTGTGTCACTGCTTATCACAGCACTCTTACAATGGAGAGAGCAGATGTAGCTGCCATTCAGAAGCATCACCTGAAAAAAAAAAAAAAAAAAAAAACCAAAAACTTATCCTGCCCTTTTTTTTTGTGGTGGGGAATGAATTCTGTGTCATAGCTGAACAATCCTGCTGTGATTTGAGAAAATCTAGCTTTACAGCATTAGATTCCAGACTGTATTATGCAGCATCTCAGCACACAAATGATTTGTTTTACTTTATGGAGCACCTCATCTGGTGCTGCTTCACTGCTGATAGTGATCGAATTCTTCTTTTCAGACAAGATGTCTGGGGAATGCGTAGGATATTGTGGTTTATCAGGGTTAGATTTTTTTTTCAGATTTCAGGGATAAACTGAAGTGTGCATATACACTGGGAGCCCAGCCCAGATTTCATGAGGAAACACATTGGTCATCCAGTAACTTGATCTGCTTGCAGACTGCAAAGCCTGACCTTTGATTCAGAAATAATATCAATGGAGGGAGATCCTTTGTGGAAAATAACCCATTCCCCTATCATCTGTAGCAAAACTCAGAGCTACACTACCTAGTGTTCAGCTGGCTGTTTAAAACTGCCAAGTTATGGGGGAAGAAGAGGAAGGCTGGAGCACATCTACTCTTAGGACATTTTTGTCTCTTGCTGTCTGCTAGTTTCTCTTCTCCTCTACTACAGCGTGCGCTCTACAGGAACAACTCAAGTCTCTGACCACTGTGCATGAAAGAAGAATGCCAGAACAGCAATTACAGTCTAGGTCTAATAATTTGACTTATAGAAAATTAACGTAAGTAGGTTGAAACAGCCTAAAAAGTGTAGTGTAGTTGATGTAGTGCAAGTATTTCACTTTCCCGAAGTACATGATATGTAAGTGGGTGGAGTTTTACAGTTATGGCTTGCTAAAAGTTGAGATCTAAGCTGATGAAACAGGGACAACTGATGCTGTCTCTGACACTTAGAGATGGCTGATATGGTTTTTACCAAGTAAGCCACGTGGGAACATTTTCTGGGTTATATAAGCCAGAGTTGTGCCTCGTTAGCCACTACTGAGTCACCTTTTTCCTTTTTGGTACATGCCGCCATTATGATCGTCTAGATTTAGGTATTTTAATCCTTTATCTTCCTCCTAATACAACAGCTGACCATTACTGATGGATTTGAAGTGCACACATAGGGAAACTTGCATGAGGTGCTCCTGTTCTTCTTTTCCCATGGTCAGAGTCAAGAGTCTGGCTCTGAGCTCAGTTTGCTACAGGTGGATTTATGTATTACTTAAATAAGCTTAAATTACTTAAATAAAACTTGCATTTAAATATACTGTGATTTAATAAAGGCTCTCCAGAAAGATCTAACCTCTCCTCTGTAACACTTCTGCTCTAATTTATCCTTCAAACAGTAGCATGCAGTTCACTGGCATTAATTTGTGGACTTCACGCTACAGAAGAGGACAAATAAGTGACTGCTCACAGATAAGTATAGCTAACTCCTTTTCCAGCTGCCACCAAGGTTAATTTATCTACACTTGCAGATGAGACCAAGGAAAGGTGAGATTGTAAATGAGAACTGATTCTCTTTTATACAAGTGGGAAAAATTATCTAAGCATAGGATGCTCCTGCTCTGTGGGTGGTAGCACTCTCAGTACTCAGAGGTAAAATAGCTTTATTGCTTACTTTTGTACAAGAGCAGCAGCCCAGGCTTTAGTTTTGCAGAGGAAACTTGTACATGGCTGTTAATGACGAGCACAGCGTAAGTCTAAGACTAGTAGCCTAGAGCAAGTTGGCTGCAGAGTAGCAGCATCCTAAAGGAGAGGAGGAAACGTTGCATAGAAGAGCCAAAGTACTGGTGTTTCTATGATTAATAATCATCTACTGCCTGTTCCACTTTACTAAATGCTACTGAAAATAATGATGTACCTTCAGCATAGTGAATTTCCCCCAGCTCATCTGAAAATCTCTTTATCTGGGTATTTTGGCTGTCCTCCACTTTGGCTGAGTAGAACTGTTACGTCATTGTGAAATCACTTGAGGATTTGAGTTGGACAGGATGAAAGGAAAAACCAAAAATCTGCAAGAGCAAATGGCAGCTCAGTTTGAAAGATCCTTCGTGTAAGCAGAGGCCGGGGCTGGCAAATGCTAAAATGTTGCAGGGTCTTAAGTTTCTTTGTAAAATCTGGCTGATAATTTTTTTTTTTAAATACACCTTCTCTTTTATAAAGGAAGGCTATGTTAAAATATTGGGGGAGTTCTCCTTACAAAATCTAGCCTCACAATCTTAATCACTGGCTTTATATTTTATTTTTACGTTTTTCCTTCAATCAAAATAATCACATTTAAATATGTGCATTAGAAATAGAGCTTCAAGACATCTCTGTGTTTCTGTAAATATTTTTCTGAAAACACTGTCTGTCATACTGAATCTGTGTATGCTTTTCTACACTGTACTATTACCTATCAAATTAATTGTATTCAAGCCATCATCAAATGCTGGATTCATGTTTAGTACAAGTTTAGTAATGTCCTGGTGAGTGAGGATATTATATCACAGTCATGTTGTATCACATTACTTTGCATTACATTTAGGTAGGCTCTAAGAGGCACTGCTAGAGAGCAGAGACTCCTTGTCATAAGCTATAAATGCACAGTGAGGAAGCCATATATTAAAACAAAAAATCTAATAATATAAACTCTAATCTACCTACATAAAGGGTGAGAGGGATCCAGGCACAGGAAAGCAAAGGGAGTGAAAAGTCCTCAGCATAGCCAGGATGAAAGTCTAGGTTCCTGTCTTCTTCTAGTGTCACTGTCCATCAATAATTTTGTTTTTCCTGTGCTACCCTGGCCACTTACCAACTGAACTGAAGAAACTTTGGGCTTTAGCTGTGATTTCTTCAGCCAGTTGATTCACACTGTCAACACGCTTCAGGTTTTTTTAAATATGCAATTACCAAACTTATTAGAAAATTACAGACAGAATGATATCTTTTATTTTAAAAAGGGTCATCAGATGATAGGCATCAAATCAGATGCCTATCAGAGTCATAGTTCAGATACAAATATGAAGTGCTGGGGTTTAAGCCCCCAGCCCTAAGTGAGGGTTGGCATATGGATGATGTCCACAGCCAGGCAACAAAGACCCTCTTGATTGATTTTCACCCGGGTTCTGGCCAACCTTGGGCAGGAACTGATGAGGAGATCACCACCAGGTGCCCCCTCCTTCCATATTAACTTGGAGGTGGGGCAAGAAGCCACCTCTGTGAGAGCTGACTCTTGCAGTCAGCTTGCAGTGGGGTTGGGAAGGTTTGTCTATACAGTGCATGTGCTGTGTAGGGATTCTGGTTGTCAGAAAGGGTCCTGGACTGTGTATAGTGAGTGGAGTTCCCAGGGTGGTGGGGAGGAATATGAGTCCCTGCTACATAACTGGACTCATGGCCTGGCTGATTCTATTTTGCATGGCTTGGATCCTTGGCCAGCTTGCTCCCTGCTTCACATCGTATGCAGTGAGTGTATTAACTTATTCCTCCTTCTGGTGGTGTGGCACCTGGGGTTGTTTGCATATGATTTAAGAGTGGAGGGAGGAATCTGGTTGTTAGTCTGCCCATTAATGATATCTTTCTATGTTGGGCAAGTGGTCAGCAGAAGAGAATGGAAGTACATAGGAAACAAACTGTAGCCAAAAAGAGTGAAACCAGAAAAGGCATTCACAGGTTCTTTCAAAGAAAGTTAATTCCTACCTCCCACCCCAATCAACAATTTTCTGCTTTCTTTCAGCTGAGTCAGATTAGAAGTGAGAGAAATTTCTGAGTTCACGGAGGGTAACCAAGAAGCTAGACAGCATCATGTACCCTAGGGGCTTAAGAGGTGTTACAGTTTTTCTTGCATTGTATTGGAAGATACTGGATAAGCTGTAGTATGGAACATGCTGAAAATTGTTCATTTTGAAATTGTCATAACTGAATGTAACATTGAAACAGGGATATTGTCTCTAAAAACTGGCCAGTTCTTCATATATAGCAAAGTATTCAAGAACATGCATTATAGCAGGCTTAAATATTAGAATTTCACTTCACTGTAAAATACATTTTGTAAAACTAGTTGTGCTGGTCATCCCAAGTGTCTATTTAAAATTTACTGTCAATGTATTTTTTCTCTCAAGCTCCACTTTTAGAAGTGGTTTCCAGCTCTATGTTGTTGACATCTGGGTATCTTTATAACCATATCTATAAATATCTGGAATCAATAACGTGCTTCTTCAGGGTGACAGTCTCATCTAGAAAGATACGTAGGGAATATTATCCACCATGCAGTTAGTACATGTTCCTCGGTTGCAAACAAATTGTAGGTAAAGTTCATCAGACAATAAAAACTAGGATACAGCTGGGCCTGAAGATGAATCACCCTACCTTCCAAAGGATTCATTTTATCATACATCAAAAAGAAACAAAGAAATTGAGGAAGAGGGAAAAAGCAATATAGAAATACAAAATGCAAATGTAAAAGGGTTGGCAATCCTACAAGTTTGAAAGCTCTCATATTTGACCTGCCTCATACCCTACTCAAAAAAAAAAAAAAAGGACGTTCTGCTAATAAATTCTGCATTTTTCAGGTAGCTCTGTATTTTAATACGTACTACAGATTGGAGAACTAGGGGCACACAATAAATCAGGTTTGTAGCCTGTTAGTTCTTGGAAAACCACACTTCAAAATCAATTTTTCTGTGTGTAAAGGGGTGTGATTTGGTAGCTTGCATCTGTTTCCCATGGAAAAACAATTTTATGATGGAATACCTGAAAAAGCTTCATTTCCTTGATGAGAACATACTCAAAACTGGGCAAGCAAGTGTTTTATACATTGTTAAAATACCAACAAATTGGAGACTTTATGGAAAACAATTCCTTAAATATCTGAATTAGACTTGCAATGAATTGTTGTTCAAAATATTTGTCATGACATTGAGGGTTTCACATTTCTGAGAACTTGGGTGGCTGCACTAGTTGCACATAACTTTTTCATGGCCTTGCAACCTCCAGGGTAACAAGGAAAAGCTTTGTGACACATTCAAGACTTCTCAGCAAAAGAAGTTGAATCCCAGCGCTCTATAACGTAGTCAACTAATGATGGAGCTGCTGAGTGTCCTTCTGTCGTGCTCAGTCTGGCAGAGGGACTCTGAGAGAGTTTACTTCATTCCCCCCTGCATGTGAGGGAGGGAGAGGAAAAGCAGCTTGTGGTGGGGATTATGGATAAGCTTTGCTGTGTTGCTGTTGGTAAGGGATGCAATTCAGGCATCTCTCAATGTGCTAAGGGACCTCCCTGGCAGTGACCAAGGTAGCTCACAGCCCTTACACCGCAGCTGAACCAAAACATTTTAGACTTGTATTAAGCCAGCAAGATGTACTTAACTACCCACTGTGGCACCTGAGAGACTCTCTCAAAGCTCATTACGAGCAAATCAGGTTACCTTTATCATGGATGAAGATTTGGCACTCAAGATTTAGCAATAGGACCAGTGACTGTCCTACAAGCCCAAATACCCCAACAGGCAGACTTGCTGTGGGGGTGTGCTGTCCTCTGGGCCAGCCACCAAGTCTGGGGTGAATCTGAAAAGTTGAAAGACTCTCACAAGTGGAGGACAGGGAAGATGCAAACAGGCTTGTGCTTGCTGTTAGGAAGCTGCTTGTGAGCAGTAGTGCAGAAGTTAAAACAGGTGATACGTAAGAATGAAATTCTAAAAGGAGGAAAAGGAACAGTTATAAAAAATAGCATGATGTATAAAACAATGTATACATCCAGAAAATTCTCAGAATCAGAGCTGCAGCCTCAGATCACAGCCAGTTCTCACCTGTATAGGGATCACATACTATGATCTACTCAAATAGACCTTGTTAAAGTGATGGCTGTTATGTATACTATGGACAATGAATAGTCAGGAATTGCCTGGCTTGACCTGATTCTTCCAGTCCTCCTCATGGTGATGAGTCAGATGTTCCAGGACATCAGGAAGCCATTGTGATGGCCATATGTATGGACCACTCCTGGAAGGCCCCACAGACTTGACTGTGCTACTTCTGCTCTCACGCTTGGTGTAAAGCACACTGCTACCTTTGGGGTCAGAAAGGAAATTTCCCCAGATCACAGTGGCTGGGACAAGGTGAGTTTTTGACCATTTATTTGAGCTTGGAGTACCAGCTGCCTGCCACCATCACCTGGGTCCACCTTCTTCAAGTCACCTCTCATCTAGGTGGACTCCTTGTGCTCTCTTCCCATTATGCCTCCCCACATCTGCCTGGAAAGAGATTTTTCTCTTTTTTAGTGTTGTATTTTTATTTCAATAAAAAATCAATTTAAATTTGATTTGAATTGTGTCAGTTAAAAGCTTTCTCCTTCTAAGAGATTTGCACGGTCAGTATAAAACACTGCCCAAGTTTAGACATAAGTAGTGCCAAAATATTGTGTTCTTGCAAGAATTATCACTAAGGGTGGGGGAACCTGCTGAAGCTTTCCCTCAGTTGAGGGAACAGCTACCATGAATGTGAGGAGAATGAAGTTCTTGTGCTCTGTTGCCAGAAGATGAGGATGGGAGCACCATAAACCCATGTGCTGTAAGGGTAGTGGCATGGAGCTCCTCAGGAGGGCCTCGTTCCTCTCACTGTGGGTAGGGAGGGAGCTGACCCCCAGGTTAGGAGGTTGGGTGTCAAGCAGGAGCTGTCTGCTGGGTTCATCAGAGTCCACAACATTCAGTCCTTTTCCTCAAACAAAGGGAGAATTCATGTCTTCCCACGGGTCACTGGCAGAGGCTTGTTCCTGCCTTCTTGCACATACATATTCCTTTCAATAAAGGAGTGGAAGATGAGACGAGTTTTCAGTTTTGGATAGCTGGAGGATGTTTTTTAATGGAAGCAATTCTGTATTTGAGACCAACACTCTGTGCACAGCAATGCCTTTTGCTTTTGCCAGGATTATCTCCAATGATAAAATTTCCCTTGAACTTGAGGAGGGCAATGGTCTGTGAATGGCAAAAGATCTTAGTGGTATGGCTATGTGGCATACCAGGAGGTACCTCAGTCTGACAACTGGCAGCTCCACAGGTTTCAGCCTTTTTTAAGCACTCAAAGCTGGCATGCCAGTGAGGTATTTGAGGGAGAAAATGTAACAGGGGGTAGCAGTTGGGTGTTGGGCACAGACACTGTGCCCCCAGTGAGCTATGGCTTGGACATGATGCCACACCTGTACTCCCAACATTTCCACTGAATATATCGGACATCCTATAGTGAACGTTGGCCATTGCTCTCCCCACCCAGAAGGAAAGGAAGGGGCAGGCAGCATCTGGGACCCATGGACTGATGGTTTTGACAGTTTGTCAACAGGCTGAAGGAGAACAGCCGATCACTGTTGTTTCACTACCCATTTCCACTTGGGGCTAATGACAATCCACTGCAGACCTGTCTGAAGTAGCTTCTGCTAGGATTGCTTTGTGTCCCTCGTGCTGTCCTCCTACCTCTGCCTGCCCAGGCATGACCTTTCTGCACAGACTCATGTCCACTGAGAGTCTGGTAAGTGCTGTGCATGTTTTCTGGAAAGCTGCAGTAGGAGAAGAGGTGAAGCTCTCTCCATTCCCATGGGAGACAGCCAGCCAAAAAGGCAGGCTGTGGTGGTGGCCGTGCCCCTGAGCAGGGCAACGAAGTGTGAGGGGGCTCTCAGGCACCAGGTGAAGGCCAGCAGCACGAGAGCTGGCTTGTGAGTGGAAGGAGGGAATGTTTGGGCGTGCTTAGGCTTGGAGTTAGCCGCCTGTCCCCTGGCAGGGAGCTCCGTTTGTCCTTCCTGGCAGAACTGTCTGTCTCCAGCTGGTGGTGCCATCAGATCCAGCAACATCCTGAGGACTGAGCTTTACACGCAGTCCTGCCCTGAGGAGCATCGTCCTCGCAGGCTGCTTTTTGAGCCCACAGAGCACAGCAGTAGAAGGATGGAGCACTGCAGCCATCACAGCTCCGTCTGGCTGCTGCTACACAAAGATGGGCCTGGGCAGGGGGGGGAACAACTTCTGCCTCTGAGAAATCTGGTTACAAGTAACTTTTCTTTTTCCTTCTGGTGGAACTACTGCGCTTGTCCACCCGTGGGGCAAGGTAGAGGGAATATTGGTGAGAAGGGAAAAGCAGAACAGGGAGACATAGCAAAAGGCTGAAGATCTGTTCATCTGGACTGTGCAATGAGTGGTCATGTTTTCTGTGCACATAGTGGAACAGCTGCTGGCCTCCCATGGTTTTTGTGGGGCACAATGTGTCTCAGCTCTTGAGGGTGCTGTGGCATGAGTCCATCTTAGCTGGGGAAATGGGCAAATGCTGACATGCAGCTCCTTAACTACAGCATTCAGCCCATCTGGATGCTGCTTGAGAAGAGATGGACTGACTTCTACCCCTTCTGCCAATAGGGTGAAGGTGCAAGAGCTGAATCCTAGTTTGACCTAACCGATGAGTTTCAAGCTGTCCTATCATGCAAACCATACACCTTTTGTGTGTGAGGCATGGTGTGTCTGGGTCTTTTCTTGAGTGATGGATCAAAAACTGTCATGAAAAAACATGAGAATCTGAGAAAAGGACAGGAAAATAAATTTATCCTTATGAATAACTGGAAATGGATTGGCCATTAAGGGCTGTTACTTACCATGAGATTGTGTTTGCATTTTTTAAGAAGTGTTTTAATCGGTAAACAGCATGAAGCACAGTTCTCCACTGGAATAAAGGGTATTTTATTAAATATGTAACACCCAAATTAATGTCTCGTGAAGGTCATAAACACTTGATGTGAGGAGAAATGTTGAATGGGTCTCGTAGAAACTCTAGTTTCATGGACAAATGGCAAATTGTCATTAGTGCAGCAGTGGAATGTGGAAAGATTACCTTAATTTCTGTGAGCAAGGGGTAACTCAGAGGGGTTTAATGGGAACGGACTCCCCGCCCCAACGTGAACTGAACATAGTTTGAAATGTATGGCTGATATCTGCCCACATAAAGAAAAATTCCTTTTTTCAAAGTGTAAAAGCTAATAAAGACTATTTTCTGAAGCTCATTAATACAAGCTGAATCTTCCTGGGACAAGAAACAACAAAGTCTAACAAGAAACACTACCCAGATGGAGCCAGTCTGTACCCAGATGATAGATTTCCTGGTCTTGTTAGATCAGTAGAACAGGGACCTACTGCACAGTTAGGGAAGCTATGTCTGAGGAGACAACACATTATGTTAAAATTAATGGGATCTTTTCTGGATTTAATTGCTTTCTTTATAAGAGAGATGAAAGAGTTATATTCAGAGTTGTGCCCCAATAGCAGATATGAAGCTGGCACCAAATTTCTGTCCCCACACCAGACTCTAGCTACTATTTGTTTTGTCTGGTTGCATTAGAGAACACGAAGCCAAGTGTTTTTGTGCACCTACACAGGAGGAGTTCCTGTGTTTGTCACCAGTGGTAAAACTGATTTGCTTATTCAGGTTAGTGTGGGGTATATAGGCTGTGGTGGGCAGGAGGGGTGAGAGCTGCCTGCTTGTCAAGCCCCGACCACAGCCCTCGGTCTGAGCTGCACTGGGGGAAGGAAGGGACACCTTCCTTCAGGGCAGCTCTGCTGGGAGGGACGCCTGAAGCGGAGCAGAAGCGCAAAGAGGGGCTGGGACCTGCTGCAGGCATGCAGGCGAGGGCCTACCAGAGGCCCCTGCCTGCCGCAGAGAGCAGAGCCAAAGCCAGCTCCAGGGGTGATGGAGCCTGCTGAGGCTTCCCAGGGCCTGGGTCAGCTGCCAGGCAGCGCTGCACCAGGTGAAGCCTTTCTTCGGGGCATGGCAAAGGGGCAACGTTGCTCACTGCAGTTTGTCTCCTTCAGCAGAGTTCAGTTCCCCCCTCTTTAAAGACCTAGCTACTCCCGTTTAACATTCTGAACTCTAGTAAAATTTGGATGAGGACCATGTGGTGACTTTGATACGCTCCTTTAGAAAATCAAAGTTCCCTGGTTTGGGCTGAATTCTACCCCCCCACCTCCACACCCCCCTTTTTTCAAAACTGGCAGGGCAAAAGTTGAAAATAAGGCAGGGGAGAAGTAATGTTTCCTCAAGAACTCATGGTGGTCAGGTCTAGAAAGCAGGACCTGTGGATGAATTATTCAGCATGACTTTTGCTTTCAGGAGTTATCTCTTCCTCTTCCAGCTTCACGTGTAGGATAAAGCATGGTTTGGGGCCAGGAAGGAGCTGTGGAAGCTGGAGGAAGTTCTCCAGATCACCAAGCCACCACTGTCCAAGCTCCTTTCATTCACCTTAACTCTTGCAATGACCTTGGCACCATTTCTGGCCTCTGTTCATGGCTGATCCTGAAATCTGGCACTCATATGGACTTCCCAGCATGGACCTGATTCAACACAGTTCACTTGGACTGATGTTAAAATGACTTCTGTGGTTGGCTTAGCCAGCTGCTTCATGCTGCAGATGTCACTCCATAAGGCTTTTACAAATTTTCAGCCAGCTGATAAGTCTTTTATCCTTCAGAGGGCAATACCTCAAGCCCATTGCTAAGGCCTTCTGAACTGAGGGAGCAAATGGTAATGAATCAGGGTCAAATTCAGTCAGAGTTTGTACATGTGGAAACTCCAGGGGCAAGGATAGCTTCATTCTGTCAGGCAAGAACTCATTAAGTAGGAGGATGATCATGGGTTTTCTACATGCCTGCAGGACAGCTGACTGGCCACAGCAGGAGAAAATTATGCTACTGATTGCTATTTTTCTGTTATCTGCAGGTGATCTTTGAAAGGTGTTTATGGTTCTCAGGGTCACATCTAGAGTTTCCTTTTTATTTTTTGCCATGTTTTTAATGTGTGCATCACCTTTGATTCAGACCGTGGCTGCACTCTGCAGGGTGTTATAAATATCTGTTCTTAAATCCAGGAGAAATGTCAGTATCTGCCTGACACGTTTCTGAATGTCAAAAGATCTGGAACTTTATTTCTGATTTTAATAAAATGAAATACAGGTGTTAACCAGTTTTTAAAGATAGCTATGGCATCCTAAGGTAATAAAATCAGCCCTGAATATTGCTTTATCTCCTCTTACACAACAGCTAACAGGTAATTCTAGCAACTGGTAACTCACTGGGATTTTTTGAAATTATTAAGAGGTTTATGAAAATTAATTATGTAAGGAAAAAAAAGATTAAATATTTTGAAGAGCATCTTCATTTCTCTTCAGAAAACCTGCTAACAGTTCATATTATTCAACCATTAGAAAATGTTCACGTTCCTCAAGACATAATTAATGGAATCACAGATCTGACAGATAAAAACAAACAATATTCAAATTTAGTCCACTAGAAATCTTCAGATCTCTTTAAAGCACCTGTTAAGGTTTCAGAGGGAGAAGTATGCTTCTCAGTATAGTAGTGCCTGCTTGTATTGTCCTGTGCTGCCATATGTAGATTTGAGGTAGATTTCAATATTGGTAACGATTCCACAGATATGACATTTACAGAACAGAGATGCAATAGACTAGTAGTTAAAAAGAAACAAATATTATCAAGCAACTAGTATGAAATGCCACCAGCCAAATCCCATATATCCCTTCCTCAAAGTTTCTGTTGCACAAGCAGTGCCTGGGTAGCCAGCAGCAGTCAGCTCCGCAGTCACGCTGGGCTCCAGGGTGTCCCAGGGAGGGAGCAGCGATGTCCCTGGCGGGCTGCAGCAGCGCGGGGCAGGGTGGGACCAGACTGGCAGGGCTCCCCCAGGGCCTGCTGCCTGCTCCATTGCAGTCCTCTTTCAATTGCCGAACTGGATTCACACGCCACCGCGGGCTACTCCTGATGGCGCGCAGTTTCAAGAGGAGAATGTGTGAAAAGGTTCTCTTTAAATATTAAATTACTTGTTTTAACAAATTTTAACATAATTCCAAAGGAAAGAAATGAGAATCTGGGGAGCTACTCTCTAGAGGTCCCATCAGATTAGTCTTCTGTGGTCAAGAAAGTGTTTATGAAGAGGCTTCAGTTTGTTGCATTTGGTTTTCTTATTGATACTCAAAATGGCTCTTGAATGTGTCCAGTCCAGGGACCTCTACAAAGTTTGACTCCCTAAACTATATGCCTCTCACAGTAATCTAATTATTATAAAACCATATTTTTTTACTTCAAACATTTTAAAACCTTGCATGCGGAGTAGTGAGTGGAAATGTTTTTGTCCTTGAGAACCTTGGAAGACTGTGTCTCCCCACCTACAGTTTGGGGATAGTGATCTTCAGTTTAAGCAGGCAACACTGCTAGCCTTGAATGAGCAGAATCTGATTCCTCCTTGCTTTCAAGGCGATAGGAATGCATGGGATGTTCCACACACAACTCTTCATCTTTCTACTCTGCCCCAATAGGGAAACCCAAAAGTTGCCCTTACACTGCCTGTAGTCTGTTGTTCGGATTAGTCCAGCGGGGACTAATGCAAGGAAAATCTGACTTTCCAGAGCTGGTGGGGCAAAATCTTCAGTTTGTGCTATATCTTCTCCTGCTTGCACTTTTAGTATTCAAACAGGATGTTGAGTGAAACACAGGTTTTCCATTAGGTCTGATTCCCAGTCCTGTTCCTCTGTCTGGAATATCAGGCCGGACATCACTTCATGTTGTAATCTAGTTCTGTGGTTGTGTCAACAGTGGTTTTTTGATGTCCATTAAATGCATACTTCTCACGTGACCTGATTAACTAGAAAAAAGTCTAGTTTGGAAGAGACATGAAATTCTTCTGAAGAGAAGATGTATGCATTTTGTGTCCCTAGAAATGCATGCAGAGAAGGAAGGGTTTTAAACCCAGTCTTCTGCCACCACTAGTAGTAACATCTCAATTACTTCCATGAAGTAATCAAACTCCCTCTGAAACAGCTTGAACATTGCTTCATTGGGAAGCTCTTCCAGTAACTCACTGTGGCACTCTCAGGAAAGACAAGCAAGAAATCCAGGCAGTGAAGAAGAGGAAGGGGAATATCAAAGGCGTAAAGGAATAGCTGGGATGTATGGGAGAGGTGCAGATCCAGTGAGAGTTTGTGGTTCAGAACCGAGGGGAGACCAGGGCGGGTGGCAGCATGTGGGGAGCACATTACTGACCATGGGGACAGGATTAGGGAGGGGACAAAGCCTTCCTTGGCACCTGAGATTCTTACAAAGGGAAGGCATGCACTGATTCCAGCACCATCTTGTTGGCCCCGAGAGGGAAATTTAAAGCCACAGAACTCCAGCTACTGCATGAGGTAACTCTTAAAATTTTTCAGCCTTTGGTTACAACTTATTTTGAAACTGAAAAATGTTAAGGTGGCCATGGGGTGCAGGTGCCCAGAGAGGACTGGGTGAGGAGCTGCAGGGGAGGCTCCAGGGGAGGAAAAGCTGTGACTGCCCCATGCCAGACACAGCTGGTCCCAAGCAGAGGCTCCCCTGTGGCCCTGACCCTGTGAGGAAAAGCTGGAGCAGTTCCTTCCTGCAGCCCATGGAGAAAACCATGCTAGAGCAGATAGCCACATTGCAGCCCCTGGAGAATCCCGTATCACAGCAGCTGGACATGCCCTGAAGGAACTGTGGCCCATGCAGAGCCCACCCTGGAGCAGATTTATCCTGATGGAAACGGCAGCCCGTGGGAAGGCCCCAGGCTGGAACAGAGAAAAGCGTGAAGAGGAAGGAGCATGAAGAGGAGCTGTTATGAGCTGACCACGGCAACCTGTTCCCCTTGTCCCTGCAGTGCTTGTGGGGAGGAGGCAGAGGACTCAGGAGTGAAGGAGTGAAGCTAAGTCTAGGAAGAAGGGAGGCGGGTAGAAAGAACATGTTTTAGGTTTTGTCTTTGTTTCTCACCGTCCTACTCTATTTTCATGTGCAATAAATTAATTTTCCTCATGTTGTCTCTTTTTTGCTCAAGATGGTAACTGGTCAGTTATCTCCTTGTCTTTGTCTCAACCCATGCGCTTTTTCATCTTATTTTCTCCCCCTGTCCTGTTGAGGAAGGAGAGAGCAGCTGGGTGGGCCTCTGAGAGTGCTCGCTTACTTAAAACAAGTTTGTGGTGGGTTGACCCTGGCTGGCTGTCAGAGTCATCTCAGCCCTACTTTTTCATCTTGTTCTTCCACCAACTTAAGTACTAACTAGGGAATATTTTCTATTTGATTAAATATTAGAATTTTTGCCATGAGACCAAAACAGAGAAGAAAATTTCACATCATTGAGTAGCTATCATGATAAAAGTGAATACTGGCTCATTTTTAATATGATGATTTGTTACATGGCAAAATTAAGACCCTGCATTAATTCTAACTTAGTTTCCATTAGGATTTATTATTATTGCAGAAGCTTAAATGTGCATTTCTTCTTTTTTAAAAAAAAAAAAACTATGGGATGTCAATGTCCTGTAGTTAGAATGGTACTAGACATTAACAGGCTACTAGATTCAGCACCACTTCTCAGCAGGTAATGTCCTTTCTGTGTAAAGCACAGCACCAGCACCCTGCAGACCTTAGAGGCTCGAGAGGCAGAGCAAGACTCTTCCCCTCTCTGTATCATACTTGTGTCTGACACCTTGCACGTCCACGTGGCAGAGCTAACAGAACAGAAGAGTTCCCATCTTCCCTTATGTTTTGTAAGCAAAAACGACTGGACTTCCCGCTCAAAGGCAAGGGACAATACAGCCCTTACTTATGCTCATGCGCCTGAACTGAGCCAGGAACAACAACAAAATAAAGACAAAAAAGGAAGAATACTTGACTTGTGTCAACATTATTTTTCTTTTTAGAAGAAGGTTGTTCAGTTTATTCCTCATGAAAGTGGGAAAATAACAGTAGTGGATTAAAGCCAGAGTTTAAGAAAATACATTTAAATAGATTTTACTTAAAAATTAATCTCCTCCTCATTCAAAGACCTAAGAGTTAAACTATATTGTATACAGCTCAAGTACAAATTGACAAAAGATCTAATAAACCAGACTGTATAAAAAGCAAGACTTTTTTTTTTCACCCCAGAAAAATGTATTTGTGTTTTAGCTGATCTTATAAAAAGCATTAAATTTAAAAAAAAAAAAAAAGTGTATATATTTTTTCAAGTGTTAATGGTTTCATCATTCATGGTAACTACATTCCCAAGTCCTGGAACATGAGGGTGCATCACCCTGATCTGTGCAGCGCAGTGAGCGTCGCCTTTACACAGAGGTCACTCTCATCACGACTTCCCCGGAGCCGTTGTCCTCTGCTGAGCCTTCCTGAGGTCTCACGCGGCTGAACAGCTGTAACAATACGTAGCCACACTGAAACCTGGGTGAGGTTAACTGGGTCGGGTGGACTAAACTTCTGTTTCGGAACGCAGCCAGTGGTAACCACAATGTCCTTCCTGCCGAGGAGTCTCCTCGATTGCTCTCTTCTATGTCTGTGGCTTTATCGTAATTTAACACGTCCCAGTGGAGATTCACAGCCCTCCAGCGCTTAAACACGCGATAAACAGAGGCACCTTCATGTACTATTAGTCCTGAAAGTAAAAAAATCGAAAAGGAGTTTGTACAAAATGTCAGTGGATACCATTTTGAGAGCAAACAGAGGTGCAACACATTGTAATGAATACAGCAATTGCCAGAGCCTGTTAAATGACTTGTAACTTTGATAATTAAAAAAAAAAAAAAATATGCAGTATAACTGATTACTAATGTGTTTAAGACTGGGAGGTGGGAACATGCAGAGGAAATAAAATTGTTCTGAATGAAAGCTCAATGTAACCAGTACTGGAATAATCTAAGCGTGCCTAATGTATTTAAAGTAAAGCAATATAAAAGAACCTGGCTGGCAGACCTGTAAATTGACTGTTTAGACTAGCGTTAGCCTTGTTCATGGTAAGTACTATTTATTTACTGGTTTAAAAAGATTTTTAAGTAGGTTAGACCTTCTTAAAGGTCTAATCCTTAAATTTGTTTAATTCATTAATTTGTAGAATTCAGTATAGATACAAACACATTTAACTGTTTTCATATTCTTAGTTCAACTTGGGAGCATAGAAGATTCATGAAAACCTGAAACAGATGTAAGTATAAGGACTCTCCTGTCTTGCTTCAGCAGAGCAAGAAGAAATTACATAGCTCATCAGCTATGATGAGCATGGCAAGGATGATAGGCTTTCTTCTTTCTCTTCAAAATTCAGTAGACAAAAGTTGAGAAACATCTTTTGTTGTTGTTGTTGAGACCCACGAAATCTTTTAAAAGGTCCTTCAAGAAAAAAACAGATTATTTGGAGTCCTCAACAGACCAATCTGCTTATGCATTTCCATGTAGCTAATATTTATGCTTATTGTATGCATTCAAGCAAATTAAGCAAAACTCTTCATTTTTACTGTGTATGTATACTGGTGTATGTATTTATCCACATAGTGTTTGTGTGTATTCAAAGTATTTCAAATATGGATATACTGCAGAGACACATCATGAGGCTTCAGCCTTCTCATTAGATTTTCCCTCAACCAGTCTGTAACTTAGATGATTCTGAGCAACATCACATTTTATCTAGCTCCCTGCTTTGGCAGGAGAGCAATCTGCCTAGCCAAAAACATTTATAAATTTTTTTTGTCTGATGTGTTTCTTGCCTAAAATTTTACTATACACGGCCACATCTATCATATGATCTGCAGTGTCACCAGCTACAGTCCTTTAACCCAAGAAATTGTGTATCACCTCTTCCTACACAACGTAACTGTGATTTAAGTGTCTGAGGTCTCTTAGTGGGTTAACTGATACCAGAAAGGAGACATTCAAATAAAGAGAACACAAGCAGAAAGGATGATAAAAACATTGATATGAACAGCAAACCTAAGGTTCAAGTCCAATGATTTGCAGATAGCAATGCCTACTCATTTTTAAAGATCATTATACTGAAAGGTGGAGAAACAAAAAGATTGCTCTCAGAAGGACATGATAGCAAGTGTAGCACCCCTGTAAGGCTTTCAAGTTGCCTGGAATTCATTGATGCATCCAATACAGCAAAACTAACATAATATAAACTTATATATAAAACGTTCTACATATATTTTTTATCAGCATAGTCTTTTAGTGGAAAGCTTTCTTGATTGCAAGATATCTATCTTCATGTTCTCAGATATACTATAAAGCAACCTGGCCTAAAAATTTAGCAGCCATACTAATAAAAAAATGGATCTTCAAGCCTGGCTATACTGTCTTAAAAAGGATAAATGTGTTGGATCACACTCAGTATCTAGAAACCAAATAAACCATGCTTTTATTGCTGTGACAAAGATCCCTCCTTTTTTTTTTTTCCTGTTGGATTTCCTATAGAAGGATAAGGGAGGTGAGCATAATTTCCCCTCTCCGGCTCTGCTGAAGCAAAATTGACAGAACCTATTTACCCCAATGTAAAGATTTTTGGCACCTGCCTGCACTTGGCTGGAACCTGAACAACACATTTCAGAATAGAGAAGGAAGCAGCTGAGAAACAATCGTCAAGGTACATGAAGTAGATTCTGACAGTCAAAAGAATTTTCCCAAAATTATGACTTCTTTCAGAGAGCTGTTTTTTACTGTTTCTGAGCTTTTAGGATTTACTGAAATTATGATGTTTTCAAGGTTTTTTCAACAATGGCAAGGAAGAGAAGTTTTCTTTAAAATGGAAGTTGTAAGTCACATACGCTCTAAAAGAACTACTGAAAAAAAGGATCAAATATTATAAACCTTGAAATTCAGCTTTGAGATTTGGCAATGCTGGAGTCAAAAAGGAGCACTTTCATAATTCCTCTCATGAAAACCTTTATTTCTCATCTGATAAAACTATAGATCTATGGAGAAGAGGCAAAAGAATTCCAATAGTTCTTTTATCTCTTTGAAAGATACTTTCTGCGGGGTAGGGGGAAAAAAAGCTCTCAGCACCAACAGTTCCAAGACCACAAACAAGAGAAAATCTGGATAAGGTTTAAGTGCTGGAGATTTTCAGGGCCAGAAGAGTTCTGATGCTCAAAATATAAGTGGCTAGTCACTAAAGTGAAGCTGTAAGAAGAAATCTCCTTTTTCTTAAAGAGTTCCACAGGAATGAATGAGGATATGAGAGAGAAAACAAGGGTAAATCCATGAATAATACTGACTTGTTGCAAATACCATGATTTCAACAGCACAGAGGACATAGCTGCACAGTTCT
>NW_008623625.1:14724-16607 GCF_000691845.1 Merops nubicus | reverse complement strand
CCAAGTTCACTTGTTTGACCCCAATGAGCCAAAGAAGTGTTAGAATTCACTCCTGTTAGCTATTCTGATGTTCTGTCCAATTAATATCTACAAGGAAGAGTTTTGGGATGATGGACCTGTCAAAACATCCTAAGGCTCAAAAAAAACCTACCATCATGACTTATTTCAAAGATGTAGGGATTATAGTGGGATCCAGACAATAGGATTATGGAGAGATTATACTTTTCTTTTATTGTCAAGTAGAATGAGATTCTTTCACTCTGTCCAAAGGATTTCTTACCCAGAGTCAAAAGACCACTTGGAATTTTTCATACGGAATGTCTTTACAAGCAGGTAACTCATGTTAGCTCATTCAGATTGTTGTCTTATTTATCACACTTACTTATAATAATTTAGGAATGGTCTTCTCGGAAACATCACAAACTTTTACCATGGAATAAAAGACCCTTTTCAGAAATAGATTTTACCACTGGAGAAAATGCCACCTCTTCATACTATTCTGGGGCTCATAGATTTAAAAAAAATGCAATAAATTGCCCAAAGCATCGAGGCGAAACATGTCCACTCTAAAAACAGCAAAGGAAACTTTTCTAAACTATTTAGAATTAGATCTAATGTGAATAAAAAGGCTTTCTGAGTAGAGAAACATTAAGTACAGCTAGATGTGTTCATTTTAAGTAACTTCAGCCTGTATATTTTTACAGCTACAGAGTTACACGAATGTTGCTAGGCATCAAGTTCCTTGGCAGGAAGAAGGAGGTTATCAGAGGACTACTCACACCTCACACTGGCTCCCATGTCCTCCTCTCTTGTCATAGTACTACCAGCACCATCCATGTGTCTAGTGCAGTGTTACAACCACTTTTCACACTCTAAAGGAGCTTCACTGTTGTTCTGGGCAAGTGAGCTGTTGTTATTTGTGAGAGATTTTGTTTATGTTAGAACCATTTACGGCTACTAGTTGAGATTATAATCCAGTGTAAATATATAAAATTATATGACTTCACTGTTAGAAGAAGTAATTGCAGAGCAGTGGCAAAGGCTCAGTGTACTGTCCCTTCAGTGGCTAAGTAAGGGGGTTCCATTATTTGTTCCTTTCATTTTAACTCATGAACCCTTTGGTAATCCCTACGTGGATGAGCTGATCCTAGAACTATCACTGCAATAGTTCTGGGTTTCACGGGCAGTAGCTCTACTTGATTAAAATGTACAAGGTTTGACTTAGGGAAACTCCTACCATCAGCAAGTTTCAGAGAGAAGAGCTTTACACTCAGCTTAGATGTGGAAAACTAGTGACTTGTAGGGTTGAAACTGATACTGATAATTAAAACCAATCCTGTTAGGGAGAACTCTGGAAAAAATTAGAGTAGAAACAGGAGAATAATGGATACCAATAAAATACGTACACTGCAATGAAGGTAACATATTATAATGGTGATCTGTAATCCCTGGGATACCTCTTTTGGTGAAAAGTAAAACAAGACCAAGAATTAAAACACAAGTTTCATGTAATTTACTTGGTAAGAAAGTGGGTGCTACATATGGTATATAATCAACCACTGGGAAAACAATATGTGCAAGTTTTCAAAGATGTCATATAAATATGTCGGTACCTTTAGGCAAACTGCTTTTAGAAAAAAAGACCACAAAACATTTCCAGAAGTACAGATATTTACACTTCACAGATGACCCAAATTATTCATATTGCTTCTGCAAAGCTATAGGGAGGCATAACTGAGGGCAGTTGGAGTAAGTCTTGGTTGTGCCACCAGTAACTCAAGCACTTGTCTTGAAATATGTGCTCCACAGGAAAACCTGTATGTCTGCACAGATTTTTCATTACAATAGAGAGAGATTCTGGTGGGAGTACAGGTATTTACTCA
>NW_008623625.1:0-14693 GCF_000691845.1 Merops nubicus | reverse complement strand
GCCTGCTGAAAACAAAGAGAATGCCATAGATGACTACACACAAATGAGAGGAGAGGAGGTACTAAGTGAGAACTGTGTCTGGTGTAAGCATTACAAGCTTTATGGGGTAAGAGATTATATATAATATGCAATGGCCAAATCATATGTTAATGCCTTTGGGAAGTCATCAACATAACAGACAATGTTGTGGGGTTTTTTTAAAATCGTTCATGAGTAATAATTATATCCATCTATTAGAGAACTTTAATTGAATGTTTTAAATTAACATTGTCAGCCTAAAATCCTTCACTTTATGATTAAAGAAAAAGAAAAAATGGATTAAAGTTGAACATATTAGTAAATATTTTCAAGAGTTACAAGACCTTGTGGTTTTAGTAGCTTATAGAGTACAAATTGCTTGAAATTATATGCAGAATAACTGGGCTGAATGAATCTGGATCATCAGAATGCCACAATTACCAGACCTCCTTTATACAGCTTTCTGAGTTTACAGACATAGTTTAGTAAGATGTTAAGTCATATCTGAACTTTGTAATTATAAAACAGCATCCAAGTATGTTTAACTATAGTCAGTTTTACATAAAAAATTCTATGGATTATTTATGGTAGGACTATAAAATATGCATTTATGTAATTACAGGCACATCAGTTTATCTGGTGGGTGAAGACAGCTGCATGTGTGCTCTGCTCCTGTGTGATGCCTGTTAGGCCAGAAGCTCCACAGCTCTGTGAGGTCCATGTCAGTGCAGCAGCTGCCAGTGCAGAGGTGGCTTGAGCCTGGCTGGCTGGAAGGGCAGCCACGCAACTGCACGTAACTGCTGAAGGCTTGCCTTCCAATAGTTCACTTTTATGGACAAACACACGAGTACTTCGGATCGCCCACAGACGTTCTGAACTGATTTTGAAACTAATTTGGTTAGGTGTTTTAACAGTCATGTATATGGAAAGAAATGAAAACAGTTTGAAATAACTGGTTATTACAACTAGTTGATGCATATTAAGTAGATTTTTTACAATTATAAACTTTGTGAAAAAATAAAATTCCATTTAAATGAAATGTTTAGAATGCCTCAAGCACGTTTTTGTCTTGATTAGTATTTTTTTTTAAACAAAAGCAAAAACCTCAATATTGAGTGTGAAGCTGGAAAAAGTGGTATTCAAGAATTAGCATGTAGCAGCACATGCAGCTGAGCCCTTTTTTTCATTTAAAAGTTGATCACTTGTCCACAGACTTAGAGGCCTAGGTTTTGTTAATTTTTCTGTCTGATAAGATTACATAAGGGTTCACAGAAGAAAATTGTGCTTTAAAATATTCCAGAGTGGAAATTCTCTTAGAAGAATTGCTAAATAAAAAGAACTGCTGACCCAGCTGAAATATAAATACCTTTACAGGAATGGGTTGGTTTTAATAAAAGATGATATGGCTTTATGGTTGGAACAAAAGCCTTGATACTAGGAATCTCTCTGTTTCTTTGCCCCTTATTGAACAGAATTAAGCACTGTCCTTCTGAATTCCCAGATATGAAGTTGAGATAACATCAGCATTTATCACTCAGAAATCTCAAAGCAAACGTCAGAGAGCATTTGACTTCTCAATTTTCCTGGAATTGTGATTCTAAGAATGTGGTTTAATGTTTGCTGCAATTATTAAATTTTCTTTGCAAATAATGGTAGTTATTCTTACAATCAATTCAAGGTTGTTTTATCAAATACTAAAGGGATTTCTATTTAAATATTTGTGTCCATTATATCTTCAGAAATTTCAAAACTGGTCAAAATAGCTTTGTAGTTAATTGTGTTTCCTGTTATAAGATTTCAGCTTCAGTTAAACGACCTGAGGCTTTTTAATAGTAAAGTTAATATAGTTAGCACTATTAGAGCGTTTCATATACTATTTATCATTACAAAGAACTCATGCCTGTCTTCTCTGTTCTTCTCTAGTACTAGCACAGTGACCTATATAAGTCTGTGCAACAATTTTGGATATGTAGTTTGATGACATCCTAAAGGGCTTTTTTTGTGTTTCATGATAGTACAAGCTAATGCCAAGTAGTATCAGTAGAAGTCTTGAAAGCACATAAATTTACTAATAGTTTTAATAATATCTTTGTAATTTTTTGTCTATTTAACATCCTGAACTTTGCTGTTTTTTCAAGAAATTGAAACATTCTATTCTCATCACAAAGATCTTGGGGAGACACTTAGAGGAATCTGAGAGTAAAGCTTCTTTGTTGTTTCTTTTCTCTTTGCAGTATTTGTAACACTGTAAAAAGCAGTACTTGCCAAAGGTAGCAGCTGAGAATAAATCTGGAAAGAACTGCAGTGATCCATTAGAGTGACCACTTAGAAAAATAGATATAGTCACAGTCTTAAACCACAGTCTGTGCTGTTTAAAGATTTTGAGCTTACCTATGCATACTAGATCCATAAAACCATACATTCCATAGCAGATTTGAAAAAGGATGTCCTTTCTTTGCCATACTGCATAAGGGCTGAAGGCTGACCATAGAAGCCAAGTCACACTTGCTACTAAGAACAGAGATCCTAGGATTACAGCAACCATCTGCACTTTCTCAACCAGTGTTATAGTAATGCTTTGCCACTAAAAGAGAAACAAAGTTGTATAAGATAAAAATGTTATTTTCTGTGATTGTACATTCAACTCCACTTTTATCCTGAAATCAGAAATTATTTTATAATTTATACATAGCTTCATAGATCTTTACTAATATCCTTAATACTGACTTTGGGTTTTTTTGTTCCTATTTCACTTTATTCAAAGTGAAACTAATAGTGGCTTCCCCATCCCCTCCAGCATCGCTATCATCACCATTTGGCTTGTAAACTTCAGAAGAGTTAATAATTTTATTTCTGTTTTGAACACATAGGCAAAAAAAAAAAAAATGTGGGAAGACAATCTTAAGTATGTTTTATGTTAGTGTAACAAGCTGAAAGTGACAACTTTCCTTTCTGTCCCACCCCTCTAAGGTCTTAAGCCCTTTTTGACTTTCCTGCTGCTCATCGAAGAAGTTCCAGATGTACCAAAGAAGTTGGTTTCCTCTACATAAACCACTGTCAACAGGGCAAAGAGACACCTGCAACACAGTGTGGAAGCAACCTGAAGACTCAAGAGGAGCCCTGAACATAGGTAGTACAAATATCTCTTTTCAGTGCACCCCAATTATGTCCACCTTTTCAGGGAAGGTTGTTTCCTCTATATGTGAGGTGACTCAGATTCATGCTGTGATAAGATTTAAATATAAAAAAAAAGTATGATTACTGAATTCTGTCAAGAGAAGAATAGAAATAAAATTCTGTTAAAATGCAGTCACAAAAGCAAAACACAGCATAAGATTACCCTTATCTTATCTGGTATTTCTTGGCCATAATTTTCTATATTAGCACAGCAGCCTCCCAATGTAGCCACATCACCTATTCCAGAGCTAGTGTGCAGACTTTGTAGATCTTTCCTGTTCCTAATTTTGAACATTCTTGCCCCCTTCTACAACTGCAATAGGGAACATGTGGAGAAAGCTACTGCAGTAAGGGTTTTATTACCTCTTTTACCATCTGGCAATAATTTTTCCTGTTGCTTTATGAAAGCTTTCTATTTTTAGCAGCAGTTGGGTACCCAGTACTGTAATCGTATGATGATAGAATAATTCAGGTAGCAAGGGGCTGTGGGAGGTCTCTAGTTCAACTTCCTCCTCAAAATAGGGTCAGTCATTAGATCAGAACAGGTTGCTCAGGGGTTTATTCAGTAATACCTTGAAAACCTCCAAGCACCGACACTGTTCAGCCTCTGTGGGCAACCTGTTCCACTTTTTGACTGGCCCCAGGTTGAAAAATGTTTCTCTTAAAAAACATTTTTTCTTATATCCAGCCTGAACTTGGATCTCTTTTGTTCCAGCCTACATCCGCTTCCTCCCATAGTACCACTGTGAAGAGCCTGGGTGAGCAGTGAGGTCCTCTGCCCCATTCTTCTCTTTAAGCTTCTTCCATTAATTTTTCTGTTGTTGCCTAATTTGCACATCTGGTGCTGCATGCTTTCTCTTGTTGCAGCCTTCTGGATATAATAGTACAAAAAGACAGCTGAATAACAATTTCTAAACTGCCTGTCTTGAGACAATGTCCTTTTACAATGAACTTCTTAAACTCATACTAGCTATTTCATTGAACTTCAGGGTTTGGAATGGGGCTATTCATATTAAATAATACCTCTTTAATGTTAAAGCAACTATGGATTTTCTTTGTTAGAATTCTTTTTTTATAAGGTCAAGGAAGTTCATTAACAAATGATTCATTACAGAATGGTGTGAGCTTCTCATGACTCAGATATTACTTGTATACAAGATTTAAATGTCAGGACTGATACAGAAGTCTCTTTAGACTCAATATGGCTATGTTCAATAAAATTATTTTTAATTTCTCAGATGAAGCTAAACAGCATGACTTGGCAGAAAACTGACAAAAATGCTACTGGTTATGTATCTCTTCCTATCTTCTTTCATTACCAGTGTGAGACAGACATGTAATAAATTTGTTCAGAATGCCTGAAATCAAAGCGCATTTACATGAAGTAAAGCTTTAACTGTCACAAATTATTAAACAGTCAAAATCACAGAAGAAGCTGGCAAGAAATTGAAAAGACTGTTATATCACTGAAATAAACAGTGGATCTTCCACAGTGCAATTTCAGCCATGCTGAAGTTCCAATACTCAATTCAGGCTTTTTTTAAAAAACAAACAAACAAACAAACAAACAACTTAGATTGCTCATGATTATTCTACAAAGATAGCCCTGAACAGAAGGAAAAGTAGTTCAAACATTTGGGATAAGTAATGTAGCACGAAGTCTAGATATAAAGCCTTTACCCTGGTGTTATCTGACAACCAATTTCTACTCCTGCCTCCCACTCCCAGCAGAATCCACCACCTTTTCCCATGCCCTTTTTCTGGAGGGCTTTTGTTGGCATTCCCTAAATGTTTTCTTCCTAGAAAAGCTTGGCCTTGAAAAGTTCTAAGAAACACAGAGAAGGCCCTCACCTCTTCCCAGCATTTTCTCAAGAATATATTCTAGTTATTTTGCTGTTCTCCTGATCAGATGAATTGTCTGTCAAGAATGCAAGCAATTGAATCTCTCAACCTCAATAAATTCAGTAATTACCAAGATTCAGCATATTAGCACGCTACCAACCAGGAAGAGGAGCCATGCCAATTACTGAGAAAATGTGCAAGTGTTCCACAGGTTGTAGTTCCTAACTCTTTTGCCTTTAAAAATCAAAGAACAGTTACCAAACAAACAAAACCTAACAAAATAAAGCAAACAAGAACCCCAAAAAGGGGTTAGGTATTTTCTTCTATGACTCACCTACTTTGGCCCCTGTGGGTATTCACTGCCTTTCTTCTACCAAAGAAGCTGTAGTCCTCCACCTTTGTCAACTGCTGGTCAGCAATAATCAAGCAATTTAAACATTTTAGGAAAATTTTCTCCCTATTAGTGTAATCTGTAAATTAAACTAATTGATGAGATCCTACAGTAGACGGAGGAGGAAGGATTGTGTGCCTAAGATGGAAGGCATTCAACAGGCCCAGAAAGTTTTATGAGAAACTGCCAGCTTGCCTCCTAGGGCTGGGCAGTCTGCCATAAGAATTCAACACCCTAAGAGTGACAGGGTGGGATGGACTGGTGTTAAGATCTACCATGCGATCAGTTTGGGGACCTCAGTTTCTGTGTATGTCCCTTCTCCGCACTAATGGCAAGAAGACTAGTTACCCTGATGGCTAACTTACCTCAGCTGAAATTTCATCCTCCTTGCCCCCCCATAAACACGCAGTTTTGATTCAGAACAGTCTGAGATTGCCTCTTGGGAAATTAATGTCTTGATTTTTTTCCTTTAAATTTTACTGACTTTTGGTACAGATTACAAAAAGTGAACAGATCTTACTGAGACAGGCATATTTTTCACACAATGAAGAAGCTGTTCTGTCGTTCACACACAAATAAGTTTGGAAGGGCCAGTCCTTTACTTGTCCTGCCATGGACAGTGTTAGCTATTAGGCAGCGTGAGGAACAACACCGGACTGTATTGTTTGGTGACACTGCATTTTGTAACAAGGCTTGTGAAGAGGAACTGGAGTTAGGGTCACACTGTTCTCTTCTACCTGAAGTCTTACAGCATAGCTAATATGAGTGAGTATACACTCATATAGACACCCAGAAACATGAGATTGTTTTTCTACGAGTAAAGTTCTTTTATCAGTTAACTGTATTGAATTTCTCACCATATTAGTAATAATAGGCCTTATTGTATGCCCTGTTACATGTTGTTATAATCACTTCAACTTTAAAATGTCAAATTAATGGCTTTCAATAAAGAGATCACAAAATTAATGTAGTAAAAATAATTCAGTGATAGTTAATGTTGAGAAATCACATTTAGAATTCAACAGACTGAATTATTTAACATTCCAAATTGTATGATTTCATACAATTTGTCATAATTTAAATCCATTATTCCCATAAGTGTTTCTCATTTTCTTGATACAACTTGTCTCACAACTCTTAATTGCTCATGATTATAAATTATATTATGACTTCCTAATTTGTTTTTGTCATTTGCTGACTATATGTTCCATAATCAGTAACAGTTCTTTTAGCTTAGTTTGCCAAGTTAGAAAAGATCTATACAGCCTTTTAGCACCAACTTCTGTAAAGCACATACATAAGTATTATGAAAAAGACTATTTCTGCTTAAAAACTAGAAATTGAAAGAAAACGCTAAATATTTTCTATCAAGATAATAATACTACTGTAATTTTCAAAGATTCTATTAAAAAATTCTCACTGAAATGTCTATTAAATAGGATCTCGTTTCATATTCCTTCCCATCATAGCTGGTGTTATGATGTACCATGGCCTCTGTTGCCCACTAAAAGAATGCACTTCAATATACAGTGATGATGAAATCCCTCCTTGAAAATGGTGTCTTCATAAACAAAATATAATTCATGTTTCTGATTTTAATGTAATTCTGCCTGTCCCTTGAAAACTTCCTACACTTTTACTTCCACTGACACTTCAGTATGTTTGGCTCTTATAATCTTTTATTTACTACTGGTCTTCCTTTCATGAATCATTTGGGAGTCTATTACATTAATGGTACACTGTAGTTCTAATGCTGACCCCAGAAACATTGCTCCTCTTTTCTTCTAAGGGCTCTGTCAAGCAGAAATACTGCATAATTTCTTATTTTTTGAAGTTGAGACTTCCACAAGTTGAAAGAAACATACTGCCTTGATGGACTAATTGTTAAATAATAAAGTTAATAGTTACATGCATCTCCTTAAAAACATGAAAAAGGATATATCCTTATATATAGGATAGATCCTATAAGATCTGTCATCTTTGAGATACATTGATATTAACTTGTCTTTTTTTAATGGTGCCTTGTAAAAGCCTATTGATGATTGTAAAATACATGGTAGCAAAACGATCTAAAAAGTACTGGCTGAGACTGTGCTTTTACATAGAACAGATTACATGAAAAATGCCTTCAATGAAACTACAGGTTTTCCTACATCCTTAATAAAGAACATGCGAAATTTCCTTATGGCTCTCCAAATGTGAAGCAGCTCCAACTCTCCCAGTTTGTTATCCACTGAAATTCCTCAAACCAAACAGCTGTTGAGGATTACAACACTCTATCCTCTCTGAAACACAGCTTGTTATGGACACTGCTGACTGGAGCCTATCTTTCCCTCTAGTCATTCTGGAACACAGATGATTTTATATAAAAGCAACTAAAAATAGCTGGCAGTGACCTATTATAACATGATTAACCTGAACATGTCATAGAACCATAGAATCATTTAGGTTGGAAAAGACCCTTAAGGTCATTGAGTCCAACTGTCAACCCAGCACTGCCAGGTCACCACTAAACCATGTCCCTCAGCACCACATCTATATGTGCTTAAAAATACCTCCAGGGATGGTGAATCCCACACTTCCCTGGGCAGCCTGTTCCAGTGCTTGATGACCCTTTTGGTGAAGAAATTTTTCCTAATGTCCAATCTAAATCTCCCCTGGTGCTGAGGCCAATTCCTCTTGTCCTTTCTCTTGTTACTTGGGAGAACAGACCGACCCCCACTTTGCTACAATGTCTTTTCAGACAGTTGTAGAGAGCAAGGTCTCTACAACTTGAACCTCATTTTCTCCAGGCTAAACAACCCCAGTTCCATCAGCCACTCCTTGCAAGATTTGCTCTCTAGGCCTGTATCAGTTACACGATTTCAAAAAGCTTTTGATGTACTGCTTGCTCTGATTGCTGGGATCAGACGACTCTGACAAGAAAAAGTTCTTTCCTATCGTTATTCATTAGGCATAACAGGATATATATAAGGTGTGTATATCCTATTAATAAAACTCTTAATGAACCAAAAGAGCACAATGATTTCTGTTCAACAATCCATTTCTGAAATGCCTGTTCCTTACTTTATCTTGTTAGTAGTCTCGATGATTAGATAATTAAGTCTTCTAACATGTTTGGAGTAAGCACACATTGACTATACACTCTAACATACGCAGTGATACTGCTAACTCACTGACCAGCCTGGAGAGAAAATGCACAGCATTGAGTGGGCACACACACACACACATTTGAAATGTCATTGTTTGCTCTAGGCTTCTAATTTTATGTCTTTTTTTAATAAAGGATCAATGCCACAAAAATTGCAGCTCACCACTAATGTTTACCCATTTTGATAAATTATTGACACACAAAGTGCCCCAGGTCATAATGCCTATTATCTTTTCCCATATCAGAGAGCTCATGAATACAGACAGTTTGGCTTGTATGTATCTTCTCAGCCTGCCTCCAAGGCCGTACCAGTATTTTATATGGGACATGGTGATAGCATGACATCCTTTAACATCCTGTCCATCCCGTGGACATCCTGAACAATGTACGAAATTTTCAAGTTCTATTACATTTACCTTTCAAAATCTTACTATTTATTAAGCAGAGTAGTTTAACATTTTATCTTAGGCTTTTTAAAACTGCATTAGAATCAAGATCTGAGATCACAAGTAGAGCTGTGTTGAAAACTGTATCAGTCTTAAAATGTTTTTTCTCTGAAAAATTATTAGTAGCTGTCTTTGCTGATGGCCAAAAAATAAAAGGAATTAGGCAAGACTCTCTTACAGACAGAAAGTGGGTATTGAATTTTAATGGCACATGGAAGTGAACACTTTCCTTAGAAGTATTCAGAGTATTTGGAACCATCAACTCCTATTGATTAAAATAAGGATATTAATCCTGTGTATTAATCCTCCTGTCTATTAAAAAAAGAATGTATTTTCATCCAGTCTCAAAATAAAGCTTGGCCCTTTTGAATGAGCAAACTTGAACCAGAAATCATTGCACAGTAATGAATACAGTATTCTTGACACCTAAAAGTATATGAAGCAAAAATATGAAATCTGTTAAATGTCCTATTTGTACCAAGTAGTATTATTTTCTAATTTCTGATTTCTGTTTTTGTTAAGAATTGCCTGTCAATCCAACAGGATCAAATTCTGCCCAAGTTCTATATCACAGAATACTTAAAAGTCATGGTGTGTCGCAGACATGTATGTGTGAGAAATATGTACGGTTGAAGTGAATTATTGTCAGGTTAGCTTTTAACTCATATGAGACCCTAATCAATTAACTTTAGCTTAGTGGCTTAGTTAATCAGTATTTTGAACATTCCACGGACATATCTAATAGAAGCCTGTGAATGAAAATTACCACTCTATGTCAATAAATATTCCTACTGCAATGTAGGAACTGTTCTGTTGCTGCTTTATTGGAAATACTGAGTTTTATTGCAACCTAGATGTAGTCTTGATAGCATTAGCTGAAAATTACCTGTGAATGAATGGACAAAATGAAAGCCTGCTATGGTTGTTGCATTCTCTGTAACTTAAAGATGATTTGCAAAATTAAACTGAAAACTTATCTCAAGCATAGACTGTCATGTTATGCATTGGACCACGTTCCTGGAAGGACACTGACAGAAAAAAAGCATTTATACTAATTACTCAGAGGAATTATGTCTCAGCAAGATTATAAATGAGCTAAGTGAAGGAGGTATTAATTGTCATGCCATCTAGTAACTTAGGAGGGTTAACCATGTTCGCCTCCACAACTCTGTGCTTCGCATTGGACACAAGCAGATGGTATCAAAAAGGGTTCTGGAGTCGATTTGTCCTTCTCTCCTGGGAAAGGAACGGTTTGTAAATTATAGCTAAAACTGTTGAATACTTTCAACCAAAAAAATGCTGAGCATGAGGATAAGATTGTGTACCTCAATATGATATCAATGTGCTCACCAAAGAGGCGTAAAAAATTGCAGGGACAGAACAAGGCTCTTCCGTGAAAATGCCCTGGCCACCAGCCAGTAGACAGAGGAACCATCCGTTCTTGGGCATTTCTGTTGATGTCTTCTTGTCTATCTTATTGAAAGTATTAAAGTATTAATTCCTTCATTTACTGAAACCCATATTTCATCTGCTAGCTGGAATTTCTGAAAGTGCTGGCTACTCTGTCTCTTAGATTCGATTAATAATTGAACAGTTTTTACAACCCCTAGAAGAGGAAACACAAAGGGTTTATATGAGAACATTCTGCACTCTAATGGTTGGTGTATTCCCTTTTGTTCACCTGAGTTAATGCAAGGTTTTAAATTTCTACTTCCAAAGATACTATTTTAATAACTGATATTTACATGGTATTCAGGATATTCAGTAATAGAACTCCTTCCAAGTGATTTATTGGAATACTTCCGGTTCCCATACAATACATAGATGTTCACCGAACCAAAGAGGAAGCAAATGAAAATTATTCCTCTATTCACATCTCCTCCATAGGGATGAGTAGGGAGATGATTTTAGTATGGTACAAAGCATCAGGAAATATTTCTGATACTGGCCTGTTCAGTGGGTTCAGGATGCTGAAAAAGAGGCCACGGAAAGGCCTGGAAAAGAGCCATGTAAATTATATGAAGGTGGAAGAAATGCCATATAATTAGAATTTCAGACTGCAAAGTTCCCAGTTTGCTGAAAGAAGACTGAAAGAAGACATTTCTAAAGCACTTAGGTACTCTAAAATGCACAACATTAAATGATGGTTAGATGGTGGAACCAAAGAATGTAGATGCACAAAAAAATTCAATTGGATAAGCACAGTCAAGAAATTGTAAGCCACCAATTATCAACATTTTGTTTAAAGTACACAGTATTTATAGCTTTCCACTATCTGCTTCCAGGCAGCTTAGGAGTCCAAAGACATGACATCAAGTAGTGCATCACCATCTGTTGTCACTGGATGCCCCTGTATCCTGCAGCAACATTATTCACAGCTGAGAATCGAGGACTTCACAATAGTTCTGGCACGAAACAACCCCATACCCTTGGTTAGGCACAGGATCTGAGAAAGTGCCTTCACTGTCCAGTCTTCTTCCTATTTCTATATGGCAATGCTGTGTTTCAGCAGCAAAGGGTACAACCTTAACAGCAAACAACTTTGTACAAATACTGGCCTCTAGCCTTTCTGTCCCTGAACAAAAACTAATTCGCAGAATGGGATCAGAATTTTCATATAAAAACCTGGAAGATACACATCAAGAAGGATGAGACAAACCTGATTTCATGTGTTTATTTTTAAGATATAAAACAAAGCAACTTCGGATTTTGAGTGAGTGCAACAAAAAGGCTAAAGAAACATACCCTGAGCTGTTGCCTTGACTAATTCCTATGCAAGATCACGTGTATTTTAGGCAAAGGTTAAAAGGCAGGATGATAAGAATATCAAGGTATTACCTATGAGCATGTAATCATGAAAAAGACAACCCTGGTTTCTGATTGTACAAAATCCGGCAGAGCCTGCTCTAACGTATGACTAGAAAAAGCAAATCAATTAGATTCATTCTGTAACCAATTAAATTAGCAATAAATCTACGCTTGAAGACAATTTAGTCATAATTATAAAATTTCAGATTGTGCAAATGAATACGGTAAATAACATAGTACCTGAAAATTTGGCCTAATGGAAGAATTCACTTATTTACTTATTACAATGGTTTAAGATATTACATACTGTGTATAATGAAGCGATACAAAAAATGCACATTTATAACTATAAGAATGAAGATAATGTATACTTACTATAATTATTAATAATTATTATTTTCATTACATAAGTTATTTTAAAAATCTAAGAAACAGGAAAATTTAAAAAGTTAATTGTCTTAGTTTTTTTCAGGTACTGCTACATTATCACAACTACAGTTGTTGTTTGATCAGTAATCAAATTTTCTCTAATGATTAGGGGTAGCCATAATTTTGATTACCCAGTTATTTATAGGACTCCATTTTTAAGATCTGAAAATGTATCAGATATAGTGTTTAATATAAAGGAAGTGGCAATTTAGATACTAAGTATCATAAAACATGATAGCTTTATCTGTAAAAAAAAACCAAAATAGTTGTCTTTATAGTATACACTACACCAGAAACTCTTTATTTCTCTCCAGCCTTATCATGAATATGTCTGAAACCCTTTGGAGTAATTACAAGAAATTGCACAATATAACTGATGCTTTTGAACACTGAAATACCTGGCTTCCTGACTTCCATTGTGCATCAGCATTCACAGTTGTGCAAGAAGCCATAGTTATACCATCAAAAATGGTAATATCTATTCATATCACTGTGTTTGAAAATCTCTACATTATAAATTGTTCCTGGCTTAATGGTGCTTATATGACTTACACATAACACATGTACCATCTCTTGCAACACAAATACAGGCATAAAACCAAAAATATCCTGTTTCTCTCAAATGTAAGAAGCACCTGAGAGAATGAAAGCTAAGCATATGCTGTCCATATGGAAAACATACTTATCAAAGAACCACTTGTTCTTCTGCAAACTGTTGCTTTTCAAGTTTACATCTATAAACTGAGTCACATTCTCTTCTCTCTAGACAACAGTCCCCTCTTTACATTCACTAATTACATATGATAGAGGTATTGGTCTTCTTTTCAGAAGAGCAGCTCTCAGATTGCTCTTTCCTACTGTCTGTTTCTGGATTCCTTAACAATATCAACAGTAACACGAGCTCTGAAGAAACTAGTTTAGGGCACTCCAAAAAATACGCTAGTGGTCCTATAGGAACAAGTCCTGAAATAACTTGTTACCCACTTGGAAAAGTATTTGCACATAGACTGCTGATCTTTTTGAACTCTCTGGAATGCACAGGAACAGACAAGTAGATCTTCAAATGGCCCTGGTTCTGCCAGGTTCTGGGGTAAGATACAAATTTCTTGATACCAAATGTTCATGAGCAAGTCATCTTTAGAAGAATGATGCATAATGAAGAAAGCAGGGAAGGTTTCTCCACTTCAGATGGAATTCTCCCTCACTCACTAGCCTCTGAGAAACATCAGGACCATAAGCTGAGAAAACGCAGAGCATCTGAGACTGGTGACTGCAGACAGACCTAATGGAACATGTCTCAGCACTGTGAAATAGCAAGAGCTAGTATGAGATCTCACGGCTCAAAGTACACAAAGAGATAACTGACTAAGATATCTGGTAAGGGGATGACCTACTACTCACCTTCAGGTCGGTTTGTCCAGCCAGACCTGGCTGACTGTTAGTAACTCATCCAGCTGAAGAAGAAAATACCAATGATGACTCAATACCCTTAAAAAACTATATGAAAAAAATCTGGAAAACGGACAATATTCTGGCACAGACACCAGCTATGTTTTGCTGTGCTATAGTGAAGAGGAGCATTTCTGCTGTATTGGCCTTAATTCATAGAGTTAAGGGAAGAGAGAGATTGAAAGAACGATTGCATCACTTCTCCAGCCAGGAAACTGGGAATGAGTGGGCAGCCTTAGTGCTGAAGGAGAAAGGTTGTTATTTTTTTGCAGCTATGAAAACAAGCCTCAGCAATTTTCCAATAGAAGAACAAATTTTAGAAAGTCACTTTTCAATGCCTGCACATAGTTCACCAAAGTGAAGCAGCTCAGGCTCCCAGGCAGCATGTTAGCCAAGTCCAGTGGTGGAAATCTCCACCAGACAGCTAAGTAGTAGGATCATGGCCTTCCAGCACATACAGAAACTTCAAGAAAGTGCTTTGCTTTATGAATGAAAATTAATGACAAAAGCAAATGAATCACCCCTTTGGAGTAAAGCAAATTCCCACATGAATTTGACTTTTTAAATAAAGCTATTTAACTTTCTAAAGTAATTTTCATGTCATAAAACCTATTCTACAAAACCCTCTTCCTTCTTACAGGGGCCTACAGGCAAGGTGGGGAGGGACTCTTTATCAGGGAGTATAGTGACACGACAAATTTTAATGGTTTTAAACTGACAGAGAGTAGATTTAGTTTAGATATTAGAAAGAAATTATTTACTGTGAGAGTGGTAAGACACTGGAAGAGGTTGCCCTCAGAAGCTGTGAATGCCTCCTCCCTGGAAGTTTTCATGGCCTGGTTGGATGGCGCTTTGAGCATCCTGGTCTAGTGGAAGGTGTCCCTGCCCATGGCAGGGGGCAGGGGGTTAAAATTAAATTATCATTAAAGTGATGTGGCAAACAAAACTGTTTTCTTTTCTGTCATGGTTACAGGGGCTGGGA
>NW_008623624.1:77144-134168 GCF_000691845.1 Merops nubicus | reverse complement strand
TCTTCCATTCCTTGTATAGCTTCTTTTGCGTCTTTTTTCCAGGAGCTCCTTGCTCATCCAGCCTAGATTACGAGCAGACACATTCAAGGCAGTGGATCTGAATCTCTTTGAACCTTGGGTGAATTAGATTTGGGCTGACATTTGTGGTTGTGGTTCGTCTTCACAAAGTTTCACAAAAACAGAATATCAAACCAAATTTCCTCAGAAACTGGAGTTTCTCTGATCTACCTCTGAACTTTGTAGAGGCAGTAAGTGAGTAAGGTTCAACAAGTGGTTTGCTGAAGTTCACTGAAGGATTTGAAAATCAGAAAATAGTATCGCAAATGTAAAAAAAAGTGGTTATGGTTACACAGGCAAGAAAGTCTGTGGTTTATAACAGGGCAGAGTGAATGCAAGTATTACAAGTAGGCATGAGAAAACTCATTTTATATATTGTGTACTTTCTTTTTACCAAAATCCTGTGAGATTTTTTTTGTGTACCGTAATCCAATTTAACAAGATCCAGACACTATTAGTTTTACTGGAACTTCTCATAGCTGTTGTATTTGAAAACATCAGTGTTAGTGCACTGATGCAAGCAATCCTTTTGACTCTGTTTCCTAGGACTATTCCCTTAATCAGCATAATAATATCACTGGACTGGCTATTATTCATCCCAAGAAAATCCTATTGATTTCACTGGGGTAGTATTAGACTTTGAACGTTACAGATGCCGGATTATACTCTTGGCAGCTTCTTATGGATCTCTCCCATCCTCCTCTGGTTTCTGCCCTCCACAGAGCTTTCCTCAGTAGATCTACATCTTCTATAAGGGCTTCACCCAGAAGTCTTCACCCTTCCCATTAGAGCCCAGGCATCCTTTGGGATGTGAGTCAAGCCAAAAGGCAATCAAAGGTTGTTCTAATATCTGCTATTTGAAATTGTGTCTTTTTATGTTGAAGAGTACTAGCTGTCAGATACGCAATTAAATCAACCTGTGTTATGTCTCATTAAATCAGATATGAAGCAAAGAATGATTTTTTAATTATTTTTTTTTTTAAAGATGAAGGTTATCCTGGTCTCAAAAAAACTTGGGTAGCTTCCATGCATAAAATTTATACTGGAGCTCTTTGGGATAAGATTGTCAAAATGCTTTGTGTCCTTTGACTGACTGACTTTAATGAGAGCTGAGTGGCTGAATCTGTATGTACTGCTCAGAAATTTGGGATCATGGGAAACGCATGCCTCAAATCCAGGAAAACATAGTATTGCATGTATTTTAATTGCTCTGTTAGTGCTTACCTGCAAAGACAGTGCTGAAATAGAGGACTCAGAAAGGTAATCCTTCAGAGGAGTGATGGACCATTCCTTGTATGGCTGCAGCAAAAGCAGTTCAGAGAAAAAATCAAAGCTGTTCAGCTGTCTGTGCATTTGACCAATGGCTGCCAAGATGAAAACTGAGACGGGAATGAAACATTTATGAAATTCAGAAATTCCACAAATTTCATAGGATCCAATTCAGAGGATCCTCAAGGTCTCACTTTAACAAAGTATCTGAAGACCATAGCATACTTCCTGAATAATATTTATTAGAAATAGTTTGTGTTTCCAGTGACTTCAAGCTCCAGCAGATGTAAGACCTAAACAATAAGCAGCAGCTTTCAAGAAACTGGGAATACCACGAGAGGAATGTGGAAGGAAGACAATACTATAAATTGGAATATAAGGTAAAAATAAGAAGGAAAACAATACTGAAAAGTTAGACCTCCACTATTCTTCCCTCTTAATTTTAATGTTAAAAGAATGTGGGGGGGTGGGGGGGAGGGCAAAGGGGAAGACATCTAGAAATCTCTTTCCTGCTGGGTACTTCTAGAATTTTATGATTATAGGCTTAAAAAGCTCTAGCTGATGGATAAGGACTGAAAACAAACAGCACAGCTACAGCAAGTAATTAAAAATGGCTAAGTGGGCTTGTTTGGCCATGTGCTTCTTGATGTCTGTTTTAAAACTTTTTCACTAAGTTGGTTGTGAAATCACATATTCTAGAGACAGGAAATCTGCCAGGGTGACTGGCAGGTTCCAACTATTCAAAGAGGTCTTCATGTGCCTGTATGTTTTTCAAGACTCATTTTAACCCATATGTATTTCAGTCTTGAGTTATCTGAATGTAGATGTTAATGAAAATCTGCTATAAAAGGCAACTTCTCAGGAAGTAAACATAAACAAAAGATGTGGATCTGGGAGTGATCTACAGCTTAAGGAATAGAGCAGTGTGAGGTATGAGCACCACATCCCTCCAGTGGGAGGGAACCAGCCTCCTTAAACCCCCATCTCCTTTCCATGCTGCATCAGGAGCAATGCAAAATTGCCCTGCCCCTTACCCTCAGAAGGCTGTAACATTGTCATCTACCCCTCAAGGATTAACTCAGACTAATTTAGCTCCTGCTGCGCTCAGAGAGGCTCATGGTTGTTCCTGAAGCACTGTCTTAATGTCGTGAAAATAGCATTTACCTCAGCTGTTCCTTGTGGATCCTCCAGTGGTTCCAGGGAAGTTGCAGCAGTGGGATGCAAGTCCCTGTTGCTGTGCTCCATTGCCAGTTTCCTTCCACGGGATATCCAGCAGCCATTCATGATTGTCTCATCCAACAGAAGGAGCAGAAATGCCACTTTTGGAGGCTTTTTGCTTCTCTTAGAGGAATCCTCAATCTGACATTTCTTCAGGTAACTCAAGTCTCACTAGTAATACAATAGACTTTGTTATCTACTAGTGGTTAATGCAAGTGCCATGTAAAATAGTGCTCACGCAGGTCACTTAGGTCATCACTTCTTTCTATTTTTGGCTTTAGTCACCCTATCTAGCAAAATGTTTTGTGATGGTCTCCTTGACAAGTAAAATTTACCAGTTCCTGGTAAATCTGTGGAGAATTCCATCTGGGATAAACAGAGAGCTTTAGTGAGCTTTTAACAAGAAAGGCTAAAACAAATACATGGGTCACCTGCAGGAGGTTACCAACACCGGAGCTTTGCATCTGAAGCCCACAGCTTTCTAGTGTGTCCAGTGCATGTGGACACAGGAGATTCCTGGGATCTCTGTTTTGAGGTTTGCTAGGTACTGTGCTGATAATCTCATGCAGCTGAAGTGCTGCCTTTCCAGGCAGAGGCATGGACTGTGAAGCTGTTCAAGGGTAGGGTGTTTGCTAAGGGACTGGGAAAATATAGTGAAGATACAAGTACTCCCAAATCCCAGGTGTGACTCAGATTATTTAAAAAAAATAAAAATAAACATAGTTAACTTTTACAATTGGAGAAATATGTTTCCTACTGTTATTAGAGGTAAACACTAGAACTGGAATTTCATTTAAAAAATTAAAGAAATTACAGGACAAATCTCTCCTTCCTAAACTGAAATGGACTGATATGAATATAAAACATTAAATCTTGCATTTCCTCTCTGGCTTGTGAACAGTGGAAGCTGCTCTTAGCCCTCCAGCCCAAACACACAGCTGCCTGGTCACCCTGGGGTTGGCTGAAACTCAGAGAAGGCCTAAGTGTGTGTGAAACTGCTCATCACATCCTCTAAGATCCTTTCCAAAATGTGTTTCTCTTCTGTATAATTCTAGACAAACTAAAATCGAACACCTCTTTAGCTCCAGTAGAAAGTTCTTCAGATTAAGAGTGAAATGAAAAATCAGAAAATGAACTGTCTCTCATTTGCTAAAAGTAAGCTTTTCACTGCTAAGATTGTAACTTTTAACTAGGCAAGAAATAAATATGAGAGCTGGGCAGACTATAAAACTGTAATTACCTTTAAAAATTACTGCTAACAAGCAAATTAGCCACAGCATGGAATAGCAGCAGATCAATACCAACAATAAAACCAGAAAGATTTTGCTGATCTTGTATTGTCTGTGGATGCAAACTGTAAAAGAGGTCCCCACAGACCTCACAACAATAACCTACAAAAGAATAAGACACAAAGGGTATCGAGCTCAGAGATGCTTCAATTTCCCTAGGTGGTGAGCACTCGTCCCATCAAACCACCTATTAGTCACAAACTCATACAACCAAGAACTCTCAGGCCTCTTGAGGTCTCCTGTCATCTTGAAAGAGGTAATACCAATGAGAGGCACTAGTTCCTCTTGAAGCATGTTCAGTTTATTGTTTTTCAATGGCTCAAGCAATTTACGACGGTGATACTGCCAACACATATAAATAAGTTTGTACATCCACTCTTCAGCAAAGTTCTGGAGGCTCACTGCAAATCAGTTAACCTGGAGAGTTAAAACAATAAGTGGGCAGAAGCATTTAATATCACAAGATTTTGCCACAGAACGAAAAGAATAGAATCTTTTCTTCACTTGCTTTAAATGTTATTGGCTGACGTATCCATTTTTAAGATGATAACAATGGAACATTTACAAATGTTTTGTATGATTGTGTATTTCATAAAAAATAATTATAACTTTGTTGCATCTGACTTTACTACATCACACTTTTGATTAATTCTGAAAATGTTGAATGATATAGTTATGTTTTGTAAAAATGTCCATTTTTCAATATTGAATACTAGCAAGGTTTGTATTTGAAAAGTGAAAAATGTTGCTTTGAGATAGCTGAAAATAGAATTTCCTTTTTTTTTTCTTTTCCTCACTATACACTGTACCCCAAACTATGCAAACAGAAAGACAGTCTTGCTGAAAATACCTGTTTAGTTTTCCAATGCAGTTCATATATTTTCCAAAGCTATATTTGTATGTTTGCTTATGTATACATTTAGGTTTTATACAAACCAAAACAATAGGTTTATTTTAAGTTAAGTACACATAATGCAAAATAACCTCTGCCAATTTGTTTGCTTATCAGCAAAGTAATAAAGAAGCTTAAGAAATCTTTCAGATAGGATATTAACTGCAATTAACAGTATGTTAGTTATATCCACTGTCAGAAACTGCACACGCAGCACCATCACTTTAGGGGTAAATGTGTTGTATGGCAATGCTTTGCAGTCTTGCTATCATGTGTCCATTGTGTCTCTGAAGGTCGAAAGGAATAAGGTTGATATTTATGATGATAAATAATGTCTGTTCCACTATTCTAATTATTCATTCACAGCCATCCTGCTTATTATTACGCTGTTAATTAGTAGAATATGTTTTAAACGTTCTATCTGTTGTCATTTCTTTGCACAACTTACAGCAACAGAAATCAGTCTATCTTCAATACAAAGCCTAATCAGCATTCAAAAAACTCCTTTTAATTACCTTAATTGAGTTGTATGTTGTGTTACAGAATGCCAGAAATACTAAATGCTTTCAAATTCACCAGACACAATCAAAGAAAGATGATTGACTGTAAATAGCTTAGACAATTCATCACTCCAGTATTTGAACCAATACACTGAATGGGAATCCTGTAGAAAAAAAAGAAAGTGGGCATATATTTAAAGATATTACTTTTCTGGTGGCACAAGAAGAAAACTTAATTCTACCATTTGCTAAATTTTGTACACTTTTCTTTTCAAACAGAATGAGGCATACGTATATTTGCATGTTTTCTGTGTTTTAGAACCACTTGAAGCACAGCACGGTAGCTTCAGGAAACAGTCATTTTTATAAAACACATAATCTGTAGAAAGCTGCCCACCCAGACACAACAAGAAATTACTTCAGTTGACTGATCTGCTCTTTCACTCTGGATAAGGCTCATGTCCTGTGCAGAACTGATGTGGAGATGGTGGGGCTGTTCCTGATGGGGCTAACTCTGCCCCCCGTGCTCCCAGTCAGGGCAGTAGTGCAGCAGCATTCTCAGTAAGAGATCCTGCAGAAACAGCTAATGGAGCAGCCAGGCCATGGAGTCAAACCTGGGACGCTGCACTGGAGGGTACTCCCCAAGCATCCACAGACCCCATGGGCTGGAGGAGAGCTCTTAAGGACTGCTCAGGCATCCCAGAGCCTGTTAAAATTCACAGTGCAAGGGAGAGGTGGATGAACTAAATGAACACAAATGTCCTGTGGATATGAAAAATGCTGACTAGGTCTCAGTCAGTGGGGCAAATAACAGTTGTGAAACAGAGGCCAGTATTGCCTCCACCGCATTATTCAAGGTATGCTTCATTTCATTTTTAATATAAATATCTGTGTTACGCTGTGTGCCTGTGGTTTCATATTCCCAAGAGTGAGACTGGGGAAGAAATACCTGTAAAGGTGACTACAGGGCTTAAATTTTAAGTCCCTAAAGCCTGGGAGCTTTAGGTATGGGCTTGAGCCATATGTTTTATTTATTTTAGGAAGGGTCCCCTAGACATATTATTGAACCAGCCTTGGTTACTGTTATTGATATCTGACATAAGGTTATACTTAATCACTAACATTTAGTACCACCGCTATGAGGAATCTGAAAAATCCAGTCTGACCAGCCAATCTACCATTATGAGAAATCCTTTCCAGACCCCAACAGGCAACTGCATAAATAAAGCACACAGCAAAATATCAAACCAATGAATAAGCTGTCATATAAACAAGCCAAACAAGCTAGTAAAAACCACACTAGCATGTAAAGCAGGAGAAGAGAGATCTATGCCATCAGAATGAGGCATGTGTACCGGGACAGCAAAGGCACTTTTCTTGCAAGGGATCAGGCAGGCAGAGCAGCTGAGTTGGAGGCTCTGACTCCCTCTCTGTAGCCACACACGAGAAGCAGTGCCCTTTAAAAACAGCAAAGAAGCACATATGTGTTTGTAGTGTAGGACCTGGAAATGCGTGAGAGAACAACTTCCTTTCTTGCCTAGAAAAGTTTGGTGGAGAGAGTTTTTGACTATTCCTGTGTTGGATCTGTGCGTGACTGTTCAGCAAGCAGGGTTTCATCTTTATAAAATTAATCTGAGTGCAGATTTCACTTCCATGGATTTATAAATACTGAACCGATACCTTCCAGTGCAACGAGGGAGATTCTGCAGAAAACCTTCACCCTTCATAGCCAGCTGAATGTTACCTTTTACGCTTTCCATCCCTTCAAGAGAGACAACCATGCTATAAAGAGGAACAGAACTGAACAGATAAGTGACCAGTTCAGCCAGTACTACAACTCTCTACCACTTGTGACAATAAAACCTTGTTTATGTTATACTGGATTCACATTTTCAAATTTTATACTGGATTCACATTTTCAAATTTTAAGAAGCCAAAGAATTTTATGTTACTGGAGAACAATTTATCCTCATCTGAGGTCAGAACTTTAAAGAGTGTAATCTAACATAATTAGGTCACTAACAGCTGTAAGTGTGAAGTTGAGTCCATACTATTTACAGCAGCAAAGTGCTTAGCCCAGTAGGCTTAGACCAGCCCTCTATGTACTCACTCCTACCACGCTGATTCCAAATTAGCCCGTTTCAAATATCTGTATAAAATACCATTTATTTCTCATCCCACTTCAGTGTTGCTGAATCTGCATTCCAGCTGAGACCCAAAAGACATTATATCCATTTTAGCCTTTCTGAGAATATGAGAGAAGTAGAAATCATGTAGATCATGTATACTACAGTTACATTAAAAAAAAAAAAATTAACAGACTAGCAACAGATGCTTTAATCACAGTGTTGCATATAGCAACCATCCCCTTTTTCCACAAGCTAAGTCTGTAATTACTCTGCATTGCGTGGGGGACTCATATCTTAGACATGTGGCTGTAATGACAGGTTTTTGTCTTATTTTTTTCATCGTTAGTGTTGCTACATTTTTATTTTTAAAGTAGAAACAAGAATACACACAATGTCTAAGAAAGCACACACTGAAGCATTTTCTCAGAAATTAGTGGGGAAATCTCTCAATGGAAAATTATTGTGTGATACTAAGTTTGGTTTTCAAAGATGAAATGATCTACAAGATTTGTGATATTGTTCATGTACTCTGTTCTTCCTCCAAAGGGAAGCTAGCTAACTCTTTTTAAGAACAAGATTCACAAGAAGTTGTTTTTATTTTTAATTCTCACACAGAAACACGTTCGATTTAGGAGTAAAAAATTAGTTACTTCACCTGTTGTGATGGATCAGAACCCAGGACAGTTGTACAGATAGAAGATAAAATGGAAAGGTGTGGAGAGGATGCCAAATATTGAGAAAATAATAACCTCTGGAGGCATTTAATTGTTTTCTTTGGTATTATTTTTTCTGTTTCAACAATGAGATGAAATAAGGGAGACTCTACTCTTGTCAGGATCACTTCTTCTGGCATATGGCTGATTACAAACACCTACATCTATTTGACCTCTGTGACAATCACAGTTGAAAACCATAGGATATTACAATCACAGAAGTGAGTGGACAGATCACAGAAATTACTGATTACCACAGGTCCATGTAATATGGACCTTAGCCACCCAGAACAGCAAAAAGTTTGGTATCACCTGTTCACACATATTGTCTGGTTGGCAATGTATGAATATCCCTGAAAAGTCATAAACAAGGTAAAGTGAGTAGTTTCTGGCACATGTTGTGGAACTTGTGTATTGTAGCTGTCAACATCTCTCAGCTCAACTTTGGACTCAGCAAGATGCAATCAGTTGTTCAGCTCTTGACACAGTTGTTCTTGAACAATTCTCCTGCCCTTCTAGTTTTTGTTTCTCCTCTGCACTTGATTCTTTCATCTCTTCATTTTTTTCTTTTGGTTGTTCTCTTTGGCAGGAGCTTCCTCATCCCTTTTCTCAGCTTTCTGCAGAGATCCTAGTTACAGCTATCCTTGAAACTCCTTTTCTCTTTATTTTTACACCTTATCATTGGGTGACCTTATCTATCCATTTTTAAAAATGCGTGTAATCTCTTCAAGCTGTTGGAACACACCCATACCTACCTTTCTGCATCAGAGATACCAGCCAAACTAAAATTTAACTTTGTTTTTCTGACATCATCTCTGATATGACAAACCATCATCTCAATATGGCTAAAATAAAGAGTCCCCGTTCTATTTTTTCAGTCACCTCCTAACTCTGATCTATGAGCAGGGAATTTTTTCCTAGTATCTCTTCGTTACATTCAAGTCTTGTGCCTGCTTTCTACAACACATAGTTAGGATACAGACTTCTCCATCTGCCTGTACAACGAAAGCTGGCTGATAGACCATATCCTTGGACAAAATAAAATGCAAGTTTGACCAACAAATACCTGCCCAAATGAGTATTGCTGCTAAGATCATTTTTCTAGCTCACTGCTTTGCCAACGGCTGCTTTCTCTGTCCATTGTCCTTCACTGCATTGTCAGACACAGGCCATTTGTCTTCACTTTCAGAGCTCTTCACCATCATCTGTTGTGGTGAGCAGAGCCCGCCCTAGGCAGGGATCGGCGTGCGGAAGATCTGGCGATGTAAGGGAAAGCTCAGACTGCCCACGAGGGGCCTTGTGGCCGTGGCTTGTCACATATAAACAATTGCAGCGACGCAATAAACGCCATTTGCAGCATCCTTCACATTGAAGCCAGTGTCTACTGATGGTACCCAACAGCACAGGTTGGGTGGCAGAGATCCCGGGATTCGGGTGTCGATAACGACAATCATCCACGTGTATTCATTCTCAAATGGTTGACTTCTGCCTTAGATCTTCACTTGCTCCCAGTTCCAGCCTAATATCTCTACTAGGCATATTATGAATACGAATACATGGTTATGAATATGAATAATATCATACGAATACATATTTTCATACTTTCTATCATACTGCATATCACAGTTACCCATAAATACCTGGTAAAATGACTTCCTTAAATTCTGTCCAATCCAATTCTAAAGTTCTCGCTGACAGGAATTACTCTGTGGATATGCTCTACTGCTGCTCAGGGTGCTGATCCTTGTTTCCCAGTGGCACCTCCTCTGTCTACATCCACCTGTTTTCTCTCTTCTGGTACTTGGGTATCAGAAATGCTTGACTTTAGGAACTCATCTTTTGTTCTTTATTGGTACAGCAAGTACAGGTTCCTGGCCTATGACTGGTCTCTGATTCATGATAGTAGTAAAAAGAAACAAAAAGAAGAAATGATAAAAATATCAGGAACAACAATAATAAAAGAATCTAAGAAGGCTTTAGGTATTTAATGCAAAACACACTTCATTGCAGTTTTCTGGAACATGACATAAAAAAGCACTAGCGATGGTAAGGAAGTGGCGGGAGCTGGGGGGGAGGTGAGGGGGAGGATATGAGGGAATAAAGCCAAGTGAAATAAAAATCTTGTCTTCAGATGATATTTTATACTTTCTCTTTAAGCTAATTCTGGTCACTAAAAAAAAACCCACCCCAAACCAAAGCTGAACCCCCCACAATCTAAGCAAACAAGCAAGAGCCAAAAGCAGGGAGGAAAAGAAACAGTCATAGGAAATGAGAGAGAGAAATGCAGATGACACACAAGCATGTTAGACAAATAATAATACAGAGGAGGAAATTGTTGTCCCCTAGTGATGACTTTGGCTCACGGTCATACACAACATTGCTTACCACACCTTCTAATATCATTTGGATAGTTAACTGTAACATATGATACAGTATTCGTTTTTGTATTTACTCATTTTTATATGAATTCCACTTGCAGAGTTTAATTAAGGAAAACACATCTTTCTGAAATTACTTCGTTAGGGTGGATGCTGTCTCAGTGTAGAGCTAGCTCACTTCTGTGGCTGTTCAACTCCTCTGACATCGATGGGAAATAAGCATCTGTGTAACTACCCAAATACATCTGTGAGAAAAAATCTGTGCCAGAAAATAATATTACACTCCTGACCAACATCTCCTTCAGCAAGGAAGTTCAGTGTCACAGGCATCTCCCTGTCCCTCTCTGTGCCCACACAAGAAGGTCAGAGATGGATGAGAACCTGACTTTGAATACTTGACTTGCACCAGGCTCCCTTGGCATTACTGGCACCTTTGACATTGGTGCTTACCTCACATCTTGTTGTGTACCTTTATCTGTCTCAGAGCAGATGGAAAGAGATTTTTTATTACAGTCTTGTGGAATTTGTACTCATTTTTGAATGCAAGAATTTTGAAGTTTGGAGGTTTGTTCTTCTCTTGAGTTTTTTGTATACTTCACTGTTACAAAAAAAAAGATAGGAAAAGATGAAAATAACAAAAAGTCAGACTTACTAACAAATTTCTAGAATAATGTATTGCCTTTAGGTTTAAAACTGGAATGCTTCACAGTAGCATTAATATGACAAACAAAGAGAAACTCAAACAATTCAAAGGACATTAATAGTTGATGTACAAACAGACATTTAAGAAACAGCAGGATTTTGACTAAATAAAAGCTAAAGTAAGGAGAGACAGCTGGGAGAGGGAAAAAAGAAGACTTGAGGTTTTGTGCCAACAAATTATAAAGTACATTTTTTACAAGCCTAATTTCTTTATACTCTATTCAAATAAAAGAAAAACATTTTGCTACTGTCAGTACCATTTATGCACTGACTAAAGTTAAAAACACACTGGCTGTATCAAGTTTAGTTTTCCATTTAGCACAGCCTGTGTAAAATAGATGCAGAAAAAAAACTATACATTATGCTCAAATTTAAGTTTCTTTTGAGAAAAAAATGTAAGACACTGACCTTGCAACCTTTCTGTAAATGAGTAGTCACTTCAGGTCAATAATAAACATCCAGGTGTTTCCAAGCACTGCACATGCATTCGTTTATCAACAGGAAAATTTAGGCATGTAAAGACAAATCCAGCAAATAAGGATTTACAGGATCAGATCTTAATTTTTATCTGTCATATATAAACTGATTTAAAACTAAATAACTCCAAAAGTCTGGGGTAAAATTCAGTACATATACTTATTGAGTTAAACAGGCTATAGAAAGCACAGAAGATAAACCTAAGAAGGCAAGAATAGTAAGTTCAGTGCCTGTTTATAAGCTTGGGGTTCAACATCCATATGTTTTACAACTGCCAAAACTTTTTCAGCTTTCTCTTGCTCCAAAATACACTTTAAAAGAAAACACTGGCATAGTTGTATGTTGTACATGTACGTGTGTGTATTTTACATTAAAAAAAATAAATTTCTGTACAGGGTGGAGAAATTGATATAATTTCACTGAAATCACAAGCCATGGACTAGAATTTACATATTTAAGTAAAACAAAAAAAGTTCAGAAAGACACATTTTAAACATTGTTTTTGTGGCTACAGGCAATGCTGAAGGTCTTTCTTCATGCACTTCCACACTAAGGAAAGCATATTTCTTTCTTTAGGTTTTCTTGTGCCAACAGTTTTTGAGCAAAAGTTGAAATCAATTCTTTTCTCTGCCTAAAAAATTGATGGTTTTTGTTTTACATGCTACAGAGGGGTCCAAGACACACACATAGAGCTGCATCTAAAAGAGTCATCACAGTAGTCCAGAGTAATTCCATTATTTATTTCCATGAATTACACTTCTTGGTTGCAGTTCCCAATAGTCCAGATCTCTGTAGAAACCATTCCTCTTTTTCAGCAGAGTGACACCTACAAAGAAACCTTTTCCTGGTCCAAATGTATGCACTTGTAAGCTTTTAGTGCAAGCACCACGAAACTTGGCCACTTTGGCTGAAGCCCTAGAAAAGGTAACTTTGTACTAGTGAAAAAAAAAGTGTCTCCATGAGCCAAAGTCTGAAGCATCATGCATTACGGAGCCAAGCTGGCAAACGAACAAGTGGAGATGGATCTTACAGGGGGCTGTCAACGCAGTAATGAGGAGAAAATTCCAATAGTAAATTAAATAATATTGAGAGTGTAAAAGTGGGATTTTAAAACTGTGGAAGAAAGGTTAAACAACCACTGTTGGTGCAAGATGGTAAACAGCACCAATAATGACAAGCATTTAAAAAAACCCATTTGTTCTGTTATTAGCACAGGACTTATAGTTACACTCTAAATCAACGCTGGCAGATGAACATAAGCAATATTAGCCTAAGTTTTGTCCCAGGTAGTAAATAGAATCCATACAGATCAAAACAAACTTCTCATATTGAGAATGAATGTTGCTCATCAAAAAGCATCATTGTGAACAGCTATTGTCTTACAATAATCAGTCATCAGTCATAGAAAGTGCTCATTCTGTCATTATACGAGGATCTTCGTTACTATATGTGCACTGTTCTCAAGAGAGAAGAAATAAACTTTGAATGATTAAACCAATAGTTTCCATGGAGTAGGACACATTTAATTCTAGGAAAATACAAACCAAAACAAACTCAAAACAGGAGAAAAGTACCAAACAATGCTTACTGAAGCAATAGCATTAGAGAAGGATCCCTATTCTTCTATTTCTTCATTAAAAAAAAAATGAAAAATTATAACTTTTCCAGTTTAGGAAAGGGGAAAGAATATTATAATCCACAGCAAAATATTCTTGTAGAATTTAGAACTTAATATTCCCTTTCAAAATGAAAGGGAATAACGCACTGGTCCAAAATTTGACAGTGGAAACTGACCCAGTGAAATATGTGCCCTTTAAGAGTAAGCAGAGGGCTATTTTAAGCTTCATGGAAAAAACACTGAATTATATTAGAAGGTAGATAATAATATTAGTTTAAGGTAAAGGTTAAGTACCTAAATAAAATATGGACAATCCTCAGTATAAATGCAAAATCAGAGTGCAAAAATGGTTTGAATCTGCAGATTTTTTTTATATTATAATTCATAACTCCTGAGATTTGCAGATAATAATATTGAATCCCCTCTAAAAGGGAGGTGGAAAGAAAAAAAAACCAAACATTTTTGCTGTTTATTTTTGAAACACAGGCATTTTCTTTCCCTTAAGTGAGCCTACAACCACCCTGGCACCTACTCTGTACCACTAAATAACAACTGGATGCTCATGCTTGGAAAGCTGGGTGAGGGAAGCAATTTAAAATTTATTTTCATAGTGGAAAATAGGTTTTGCCAAAATAGTTTCAGTTTATGAAAGGAGAGAACAGCTGTATTTAGTTTATAATAAATCTTTCACAAATCAGTAAAAGCAAATAGACAGCACAACTGTAACCCATAAAAGTGGAAAATATTAAACAACAGACAGAGAAGTTGTTAAACTTTCCCACAGATGCTGTTGGTAAAAAGCCTCTGCAGAATACATACATTAAATGTGCACGCAGAGCAAACCTGAAGGCAAGGGGCATTGGAATGAGGCAGAATTACTTATTAGAGGAATATCCTATTAAGGTGGCTATTCTGGGTACGGAGGAAGGCATCTCCAGCAGTTTCCTACTCCCATTACTGAATGTTAGTGCAGAATAATTACTTGCTTGCCAAAAATGAGAGGACGCTGACCCTGCAGACTTATTGAATTCGTACTGCTTGCCTCCAGGCCGTGTCGGGGGGTTATTCAATTTTGCCTGAGGAGGACAATCTATTATGAGAGATGAGTCAAGAAGGCATCTTCCCTGATTGCCCACCAAAACCATTATCGCAGCGTGGAGGGGGCACGAGCAGCGAGTGGACAGACAAGGCAGCACTGATCCCCATTACCGGGGGACCAGACACAATTTGCATCAGGAGCAGCAGCGGAGCTCAGGACAATCAGCTGGGGACGGGGCTGCCGGCCGCGCCAGCACGGTGCAGCTAATTGCTTGTGCTTGGCCTGGCAACCTTCACCCTCGTGAGAAGGGGGCTGATTGGCTTGAACTGCAACTGGGTGAATATTTTTACATTGACAAAACCCCACGAGTTATCCCCAACGGGAAGGCCAAATGTTTAAGGTGCAGTATGTTTTTACACCTCTGACACTGCCCCTTGTCACAGCATAATTGTTTGACGTTGATGTTTTTCAACCACGTAATGAGACAGTCAAGTCAGAGCTTCGTTCAAAATGAACAGACTAACAAAATCAGCAAAAATAATTCCATGGAGTTAAAAAAACCCAACCAAATAAACAAAAACAAAAATCCTGAACCTGCCAGAGGATTCGTTTTTGTTGAAAGATAAATACGTGGTCCTTTGCAACCACGCTTGCCCCAACATCAGTGGAAATCTTTCCAATGGCTTTTAATCACTTATAAATCAGGTCCCCTTTTTCAAATGAAGGTCTTGTTCTTACAAGCTTTAAACAGGTTCCTCAGCTTTGAAAGGAGCAGTGAAGTATTACATATGTGCTGTATTACATACTTGAACAGAGTTGCTTAATTTATGGAAATAATTGGACATGTAAAATAAATCAATGTTTTCTAGTTCTCAAAGGATACGCTCTTTTCATTGCCTGATGCTAGTGAAATTGATCTGAAACCTGACTCAAAGCAAAATGAAACCACTGCAAATGCTGTGTGGCTCATTCAAATGTGTTGGGGTTTATTTCCACCGCATTAAACTCTCTGCTTGTGAGAGAACAGAAATGTAGAGCAGGAATTAATGTGAAAGCATCAGTATCAGCATGAAAAAATGCAGTTATTTCCTCAGTTCTGCTACCAGAAAAGTGGGAAATCATCCTTCTGGCCTTGCACCCTATTTTCTAATATTTTTGGTAGTCTGGAAGTGTAAAGCTATAATGAGTAGCTGTTATCTCAACAAAACAATTTAACAAATCCAAATATCCAAGAAAGCGTGAAATATCTTTGTCTAGGTTTGAAAGTTATTTAAAAACTATAGCTAGCAAGCTAAATTAAAGTCAAATATGCATTTTAACACATCCTAGTAAACATAAAAAAACCCACTTTACTTCGTTTTGCTATGTATGTTAACATAAATTATCACCTTTAAAAAGAGAACTGAAAATGCTAATATTACCCATGGATCACCAAAAACAAGAGCAAGGCAAAGTGGATATAAACATAAACTAATTTATCATGCCATGGTGATCCTCTGCCACTAGTCTGTGGGGAAAGTTTGATGAGTAGAGGGTGTATGTAGCTACAGGTTACCCAAATTGATTCTTCTTGAAACTACAGCTTGGATCACAGTGAGGGGAAACAAAGGAAGATGAAGACTTTGTGTCAATCTCCTTTGCAGTGAGTAGGAGCAGGTCACATTTAAGGTCTTGGTTTAAGACCTGTAGGTGTATTTAGACTGATAAATTCAGTACGTACTTTCCTCATGAAAACTCAACCCCATAACTAACTTCTCTCCTAAAAAAAAAAAAATAAAGAAAAAAAAATTAAAAATATCACTGTTCATAGGAACTTTTTCCATTCACAGATTCCTTTGATGAAGCAGAACAGTAATCATCATAGTAACGGTGAGGTGTATAAACACAGGTATTGAGTGTCACTTGGGCTACCTGGGACATGTGTTTTGTCCAGTTGTAGAGGGGCTCAGATGTCCCATCTGTCCTGGGTCATCTGTACCAGCCTCACATCGATCTCTCCCATTGGGTCATCTAGAATGATACAAGGTAGCTTTGTCCAGGAACTTGATTCACAGAATATTACAGAGCAATTACAAAGCATTATAAAATATTAAGCAATCACTGAAAAGCATGCAAACCTTGCTCTGAAGAAAGTTTTCTTAATTTTCTTCCTGGCTTTTCTGGAGTGAGCATTCCTGTAACATCAGACAGCTTCAAAGCACTGAGACAACTTCTGCCTGAAGTGAACCAAGAGATCTCTGGCCAAGATCCTCATTGCCACATTTTCCATGTGTCCCAAAGTGCAATTTATCCCACACATTGCATGATGAAAAGTTCTTGAGTAACATATAACTGTAATGAGATAACGAGAATAATAACATTTTGCATTCTCAGTTGGTGTTTATTCAGTTGAAAGTTAAATCCCAAGTTACATGCATGAAAGAGCTGTATTAAAGAAGACTCCATTTTAATATTTGCTAACTTCTTAGTGCCTGATTTGGCAACCACTGTAACATTTTTTTCAACCATAGAGGTTTTTGAAGGCTTTGTGCTCTTTGAGCAGGATTGGGGAAAGCTCTAGATAGATTTCCTTTGTTTTACTTTCAGATATACTAATAAAAGAAGTTGCTCTGTGGACCCTGATACGGACATCCAAAGGCTTCTTCAGCCATGCTGAGCTTCGAGGTACCCTGCCCACACCTGGAAGAAATGTATAGGTACTGGCAGGGGATAAACTTGACTATTTTTCCACAAATCACCTGCAGAATGGAAAGAGGTAATTAGCGGGCTGCTTCGTTTCACAAGTGATCATTAACAACAGTGAAACAGTGACAGCCAAGAATCTTCCTTGTTGGCAAGGGAGAGCAGCACAAAAAGGTGACTTTGTGGCAATCCTAGTCTTCCTTGTTTGGTTGCTTCTGTTCTGCTGGGAGGGCAGGATGTGCTACCCGAGAAGAGGCAAGGTGCTAAAATGGCTCTGCATTTTACCAACGTAAAGATTACCTTCCTAGCATCTTTAGCAATTCCTAGTCTCAAATAGTAAACCCCAACTATTTTGTGTAGTCTTTACACAAAAGCAATCTACCCACCCTTTCCACAGAGGCTACATCAATTCACATCTAAAGATCTTTTTGGCATCACTCTAATTTTTAGAGATACCTGGAGATTATTCTCCAGGTGAAATAAATTTTTAATGATTCATTCTCCATTGCAAGTCTGCCCCACCCCAGAGAGGTGTCAAAATGCTCCAGCTAAATCTGGTTTTAGTTTCAGTAGAAAGTATGATGACTGGACATCCAAATATCTTCTAAGGAAAGATATTTAAATGCAGCTTTTCTTGCAAATGTGCTAACAGATAGGTACTATAGCAGAACCAGAGCATTTCTGTGGTCTTCACTGTAGATGCAAGCATTTTTTAGGTGATATTCACAGTCCATGGTCCCTGGGGAATCTACTCTAGCACAAGATGGATCTGCCCAATCCACAGAAAAGAAAAACTGCAGGATGATCACATACCTTCCAAAAGCTGTTTACCAGCAATATATGGCTGTTTAAGACGAGAAAGAAAAAGCCTTAATGAATCAAGAGGAAGTGTTCCTTGTTAAATCCCTGACATGGATATTTTGGAAGTGCAATAGATAGATTTCTTCTCCTGGCATTTTTTTCTTTCTTTCCTACTAGATGACCAGCCTTATTCATACAATCTATATTTTGTAATATCTACTTTACAAGCAAGTCAGATCAACCAGAAATGACAGGACAGAAAGCAGAGACATATTGCTCGACTCATATTACTCAAAATTCTCTTACAAAATCATCAACAGTTTTGCAGGAAGATTTGGTTGAAGAGGTGATGATATTGAGCTCCGTCCCACATCATGAACAGACACCTAGTCCTCCACATTCTGCCATAGCAGGAAATGGCTCTTTTAGCATTTTACATAAAATAAAGTTACCCTTCTGAGGCGATTTGCCCTTTATTTTTAAAAGCAACTTTCCTCCTACTGCTGGAAGCACCTGGAACTCAATCAGCACCTCATCTGGAAGGATTGACTTGAGACATTGATTCTTGAGGTGCTGGATTAAGGCAGCAGGAGTGAGGTAGATTGATCCCATTTGTAGCTTTGTCTCTCAGCTTTTATACTATAGAAACCATTTTTACATTTTTCAACTTCTTTTTTTCTCTCTAGCTTTTAAGAGAGAAAATGGTTTTCCCAGAGGTCATTTCAGACTTGCAGTTATAAAACCATATCTGTGGCCATTTCAAAGAGCTGCTCAACTTAAAATGGAGTAGAATCCGATAATTCAGTAAATTCATTAATTACATCCAATTCTTCGGTTTTATTTGTGGTTTCATATTAAATAAGGATTTTTAAAAAACATATTTTGGGAACAAGCTCTTTTAGACCATCAGCATACGCTCCCATGTGAATTACTGTCACCACACTCTTTTGTGTAAGAAGGTTCCTTGTCTAATGCAGTGCACTAAGCCAAAAAAAAGCTATTAAATTTTCCTATAGAAATAATTAATATCTCACACTTTAAAGAATATTAAAGCTCTAAAAAGAAAACTTTTCTCCCAGACTCCAGGTTATACAGACCTTTTTGTACCAATTCACAAAAGCAAGTTACTAGAAACTCGATGGCCCCTGTAAACGAAAAATGCCTTGGAGAAATGCTGAGCAGCACAGGATGGACGAAACAGCCTTCTTTACTGTTTCTCCATTAGGGAGAAATTGGCTAAAATAAGAGAGGTTTGCTTCCCAGCAATCCCTGAGTGCCAGTGCAATCCTCAGGAACCATCATGAGCCGTACATTCAAGTAAAGCATAAACATGTTAAACCTGCCTTTGTGATGAATAAGGTCCTCTGGCACTGTGTATGTTACTTCTGGTCATGGACCATAATTCTAAGCTCAGCAATGTTCACTTCTATGTCCATTTGGGACAGCAGCAGTAAAATCTTAAAGGTCTCTGGTTTCCATATGATATTTTCTGGCATAGATGGATTTTGCTCTGCATCAGAGGATTAGGATTAGAGTACAGACATAATAAAACTTCATGGCTTCTTTCCCAACCTGGGTTCTTCTTATTAGAATCACACGGGGATATAAACTGATCATAAAAATCATAAGTATGTTATTATTTCTGTTATATTTATTATTCATACATGAGATATATTGTGAAATATAAATTCTAAACATGTATCAGGAAAGTGATATTAATAATCAAATCACCCACACTAAGTCTCCTGGACATGACAATTGCTTACGTAAGTAACAAACTTAAAAAATCAGCTTCTGACCAGCTTGCTCTCTTCCACACAGCACATCAAAATCTGATGTGTAAGGTGAAGGCACTAGGACAGTGCTGTCAGGATTTATATGCATAAAAGGTAGAAGCACGTATAACCAGAAAAGGTGGCCAACAAACTGGCAGATGAAGAGAAGCCTGACGAGAACTAAATCTAGGTAGATGGATGAGTGAAGGAAAGACCCCTGCTTATATCATCAGGAAGAGTGTTCTCTCCTAGGTTTAGACACAGGTTGGTTGAGAGGACCTAGAGAAAAGCTGGTCAAAGCTGCATGAACAGATCTAACTGTCAGGATGCTACAGGCAAGTCAGGTCAGCCTAGAGTGGCTAAAACAGGTGACACTGGAAAGAGGAAATAGTCATTGTGAAGCTTTGAACCAGAGGTGATAACAAAATGTGTGAGAGGAAATGACAAAGAAACTGGCCAAGGCACTAGCTTGAGTAGACGAAAACAGGTCCAGGGTAATGATGTAGAGGTGACCATTTGCTTAAATAAAGTTGTCACTCAAAAGACAGGAATAAAGACAAGAATAAGGTCCTCTGAGTATGAATATGCACTTCTGGCCTGACTGCAACCACAAACATTGTAGTAGAAAAATCAGCTTGGCAGCCGTGATTCGAAACAGGATAACCAGCTTTTGTACAACAGGGAGAAAACCTTTTGAGCTCTTTTCCTCTTCTTAATTGGTTTCTCTGACAGTGTTTTCCCTCTGCCCATAGTAATTCTCTGATGTTTTCTCCTGGAAGCTTTCTCTGGGTTCATGCAGCACCACTAAAACACATGAAGTAAGAATGTTGAGCCAAATCATATCCCAGAACTATCTGTCCAGCTTCAGTTCCCCAAGGAAGTATTAATTTCTAGCACACGGCTTAACAGGTTAGCACCTTGCACTCAGATAACTGCAACTCAGTGGATTTCTGGAGGATGTGATTGACTTTTCTTACTTGGAGATATGGGATAAAATAAAAAAGTCACTTTGTGTTGTTTACAAGACACAAACTGTGGACCTACATCTGTGGGTTTCCATGTGATACATCTGAAGGTACAAAGCACCTCAGTGACATGGCAGATTATACACACCAACTGCCATATTTAGACTTTCCATATTGTCATCAGTTCTGGAATGAGTATCACAACTATTGGTGGCCCCCTGTTATTGGACAGCCATAGATGAACTTGCAAGAACAAGTTCTTAGGATGAAGAGAGACCTTAGATAACACTTCCTAGGCAGTGTGAACTTTCACAGAAAAGGCTGCTCAGAGTGGTGAGAAGAAATAAAAGTAAGGCCAAGTATTTTAAAATATGTCTTCAACCAGGATCTAGCAGGGCAGTGGCTCACAGCCTAAACGTCAATGATGGAAAAATGTGATGTTGCAGGTGGGTCAGTTCCGTTATCTGCGTCACGTGTAGAGGCCGCAAAATGTGCTGCCTGCTCTTACCAAAATAAGTGTGCACAGATCAGGACAGGAATGCACCATCCAGCCTTGCAAACCCTGTGCCCTACATCCTCTCCCACACCCACCACCTCTCAGAGTCAGGAGAGGAGCTCCCTTTTCTGCCATCGGCAGGTCTTGAGGGGTTCATGCTGCATGGACAGCCCCACTGCAGCCCCTGTGTCAGCCCCAGCTGGACCCTGGGAGCCCAGAGTGAAGCAAAGATCCTCCCACCCTGGAGCAGCCACTATAGCCAGGGTAGACTTCTAATTCATGTTCTTCTTGCAGGGCCCAACAAACTTTGTGTTTCAAAATTTGCTTGCTACAAGGTCTCAATCTTCTGATACTGTACAGACACTTGGTACATTTGCCATATCTCATTATGAATTTTGAGTAGAGTTGAATTATTCTAAAGTGTCATTTTCTGTGTTGTTTCTCTTACCTTTGACAAGAAGCTGTACAAATTCTCACCTCACAACTGGAAACATTTTTCTTTTCAGGCTGACCATTCCTCAGAGGACCTTTTAAAGTAAAGAAGAAAAATTTTCAAATTCTGTATTGTCATCTAGCAGCTACTTTCCTTTTTAATATGGCAGCAGAAGCATCACTTGCTCAGTTGCTTTTGCCTAATGTTCATTTAAGCATATGTGTGAGAAAGCTGGTGTATAAAACATTAAGCTAACGTTTGGCATCTGGAACAGTGTTGCAGAAATTAATAGCTCCAGCTTGCAGATAACATTCATATTGACCACTGACCTATTGAACTGTTATATTTAGAAAGATCATTTAAAGGAAAATCTCTTAGGCTATTGAATTTGAAGCTGTTCCAGCTACTCTGCAAGGCTTTTTTCCCTTCTTTTTCTCTCCCCTGCAGTGGAATTCTCCAAGGCAAATGGAGTAAAATATTTTGCTGGAGGGGATACTTTACTTTCAAGATTTATTCCTTTGCACCACAAATATATCAAGGAAAAAAAAAATCAAAGACAATAGCAAAAATGTTGAAAGAACTGGAAAGTTTATTTTCAATCTCAGTATGAGAGTTTGACATTCAAGCAGGGATTGTTTGTTTTATCGTATGAGGTGGGATATTTTTTATATTAGGCAGCTATGATCAAACTGAAATAACTCACAATTTTTTATTTTAATATTAGTTGTTGCTCCTTTGATGCCATGTCAAGGGAAGAACTGCCCTTCCTACTTACCTCAGCCGTCTGCTACAGAGGAATTGTCTGTTAATTATCTTGACAGATACAACCTGCAAGCTTGTTTTGATGAGCTGTGATCTATACGATGTAAAATATATCAAAGTATTATGTGTACAAACCTATTTAGCATGCTAGCAGCATGTCTCTGTAGATACTTAGTCTCTACTTTTCTCATACAGACAGTTTGTATGCTGAGCTAACACTTGCCTTCGTATTTGCAATACTATGGTTAGACCACCATGTACATACCCTATTACCATGTGCCTTTCTCTGAGGGTAGATATATGTATTAGACTATTTAATAGTCTGTAAAATCCAAACCTGAGGGAATATTTTGCTGGTCATTTCACCTCATGCATTCTCCTCCTCTTTATTCTCTTCTTAAAGCATGGTGTGTGACTTTTCTGCCCTTATCAAGTGTTAATATTGAAAACAAACAAATACATCTTATTATTAAAGAGCTTCTTGCCAGGAGGTAAAAGAAAGATGTGCTCCTATGAGATTTGCTTACATATTCTGCAGATTGTAGATAGTATAGCTTTACATTTATTGAAATTGTCTTTTCCCCTGAGCTCTAAGAAAATGTGCCTAAAGCTATTATCGCATCTATCGACTCTGTGGGATTTAACGGACGTGGCTCCTGCTCCCAAGTGGTTGGAAAATGACCTCTATGAAGCAAAGTTCAAGCAGAGTGAAAGCTCTGAGACTGAGATTAGAGACCTGTCAGTTGCCTGGTAGGATAAAAGTGTAAAATTATATGTGATGCTCTGTTCAGTCACATCAAACAGCTCAGAAATGTTTACTGAATGAACTACACAGTCGCTAATTACACTTTCCCCTTAAGTATTCATGTTATCATGGGTAACAAATACCCAGAGAATCTGAAAGGGAAAGCTTCTAATAAGTATGCAACAATTACAGCAGACATGGTTTTGCACCTTAATTTTCTTACTGTGATTATTTGTAGTGAAGAGGCAAATTTGGCCTGTCATCGCATATAGTATCTCTGTATCTTTGTTTTGAGTCTTCTGAGAAGAAGGTACAACAAATTTTCAGTCCAAATATAGCAACAGGAACATATCTACTAACACTAAAATGAACACAGCCTTCCTCAGAACATGGCACAAAACATTGCCTTAACCTAGTGACCTTTAGTGACTAGGCTGTTCAGTATGGCCATATATATAATGTCTAATGATTACAGTAGCAATTAAAAACCTAATGAAACAAAGTGTATTGAAATTGCTTTTCCACTTCTTTCTGGAGGAAGTGCAATATAACCTTGTATACTGTTGATTTTTTTTTTCATTCTTGAAACTTCCATGTTAAAAATTGCATTTCTCTTGATATTCACCAGTTCCAAATTTTGTAACATAACATGGAAGACTAATAATGAAAGGTCCTCCTTCCGTAAACAAGGACCCTATTCTAACTATTGAAAACAAAAAACTTTGACCGTGGACATGATCCAGAAAGCCAAAGGAATATGCAGGCAGTCCAGGGACTTCTGACCTGAGCTTTGTAGGGCAGCTGTTGCAGGCTGATGTGAGACACTTCAGGTGAGAAGGGAAGCCAAGGCCAGGGGAGGCTCTGCTGCTGGTGTCCACAAGCTAGAAGGCACGTTCCATCCCATTCACTGCTAAGTCATTGGAAGCCCGCTGAGCCACCAAGGTCATTAATAAATGCACAGAGAGAGAAATCTGGGATGATTCACTTCCACAGGCACCAGGCAGTGAAACACCCAAGCACGCAGCTGTACAGAGAGGTAACTGCTCAACCTGCTGCCATTTGCACGCTGAAGGTGACCAGTTCATGGTTCCTGAAGCGCTTTTTTTCTTCTTTTTTTGAAAATGCATTTTGCGGAATGGGCGGGGGTTTTTTTTGTTGTTGTTTTGGTTTGTTTTTTTTCTTCTCAGTAATTTTTTTGAGTCACACTAAACTCTAGCCAGGAAAGGAAGAACCAATTTGTTTAAGGGAATAACTACAGCAGGTAAAAAATGATACATGATAAAAGTCACAGTTATACCAAACTGCTGAGCCAGTCTGCAAAAAATAATGTTTTGCCTGTCTACTCAAAATATAGTTAGGTTATACTGTTTTACACTAGCAAGTTTAGACAACAAATTATTTCACAGAAACACATTCTTGTAACTGTTATCATCAAACAAACATACCTTTATCTGTCTCTGAAATTAATGTATACCTTTGATTTTTTATTCTTGTAATTTTTCTTAGATAAAAATTAGCTTTTTTCTGATCTTTGTTAATTCCAAATTCTGTAACATCATAAAAAGCCTAATTAAGAAATGCAGAACCTTAATCTTCTACAATATATTCAATAATCTGCTCGTAAAAAAAAATATGTTTTTTTTCTTTCCAGTTTTATATGATCTCTAAAACATGTGCTTAATTAAAATTGATCTCTCTTACTTGAAATCTTTACAGAGTGACTTAGAGAAACATGGCCTCAAACACAGTTATTTGAATTCACATTAGCAGAAGATCTAACCAATAATGTGTAATTGTTGTTACATAATGTCATTTACACTTAATGCTACTGTCTCAAGCATTTTAATCATGATAAAGCAAATGTTGTTTCCGGCTGATTTTTACAGACTACTTGATTAAAATCCTAAAAGACCATTGTACCTGGCACAGTGATCAGCATGCAGGACAGGTTAGTTGAAGTTTTAAATGGGGAGGTTTGCTCCATATGGGCATTCTGGAGTGGTGGGAGTCTGGTGCCAAGTTCTGGGGTCCAGTTCACGGTTACAGGTCACAAGGGGCACATCCCATGGTAATTACCCTGTTAGTTGAATTAGCCATACCATGAACTCTGAAGAATTAACCAAAGATGGCAGCAGTGGTGATGTGATAATCTGCTTTTTAAGGCTGCATGTTTTAAGGGTCTATAACCATCCTAAAGAAATCTAGTGTAACCAGAAAAACACATTTAAAAAAAATCATCATTTTAATTTGTACCTGCATCTCACTTCAAATGGGGAGTAGCCTCCTTGATTCATTACCTTCCCTAATCTCTTCTGAAAAGCCTATTTTATGCTTGGCCAATTACCAAACTTTGTATATTTCTGTTTCATTGTCAGAGATACTGATTCTATCAAGAAACTCCAGAAATAAATGCCAGAGAAATTAAACCTGCACAGCAGCCAAAACAAGTTAAGGACACAAGGACTTGTTCCAAAACAGCCAAAGTACCTCAGAGAAATTTGCTTATATGGAAAAGAAATTGTAAATATGTGGAAATAAAAGGTGTACCTCTTCCACAGTGCTTTGCCAGAGAAAATCCCACAACACTGCCTTTCTCCAAATTTTTACCTTCACTGTCTCTACATATTTTGAAAGTAGATGTCTCGAAGACAGTCTGACATGAGAAATGAAGCTCAGGTGACTTAGCAGAGATTCCACGGAACAGAGATAAATCCACACTTGGTGCTGGATAATGTATGAAAAATACATCAAGTCTCTCTCAGGCACAATCTGTTAACAAGAGGTGGAATTTTATCATTAAACTAAATCAAATTTTGGGTGAGGAGTTTTTAGTCTTCTACTAAAAAGGTTTAGAAATCGTGCTGAAATTAAGCACTTTTTTATTACATGACCATAATTCTTTTCCTCTAAGGAAAGAAGCCCTTTTGGAAGAGGTGATTTCCTTCAAATTTGGCCCTTCATGGACAATTTGCAGAGCTACCCTTGCACAGTTTATGTAGTCCTGAATCTTTTCATAACTCTCCTATTCTTGACTACAAGGAAAAGAAGACAAAATACCCCATACTCTTATTGTTTAGCAATTAATATACAAATTTTCTTCTCCACTACTCTCCTTGTTTCTCCCTTCCCTGTATTCAGAAGGTATTATATATACTATTAGCAACTGTAGTGAAGAATGGCTTCTGAGGCTTCTACTAATCATAGTGCAATGGCAAGCCAGGGAGCTGCTGAGGGAGCTCCACAGTGGCAGATCCCCAGATAGATGCTGACAAGAAGTTCTTGTTTGGCACACGTTTTCTGTAGTAGGGATGCTGGTGTATCAGACAACATGACCCGAGGTAGATAAGAGTCTGAAACTGGATCCTGAAAAAAACAAATCTAGCTTTCTTTTTCTGGGAACTTTTCCTATTTGGCTTCTGCAATGACAGTTATGAAAAAGACATTTTCAATTAAAAAAGAAAAAAAAAAAGTGAGAAGTGGAAGGTCAATTTAAAACACGAAAAGTATTTTCAGATATTTTAAATTTTTGTTTAATTTGTTCTCAATAGAAATTATTAAAAGAAAAATAAACTGTTAAGGATATGCCCTGGTCTTGACTTCCTGTAGACTAGGAATGGGATAAATTATGTCTTTGCATTGTAAAAGGTGATCTTTCCACCCTACTAGTGCTATCAGCATCTGCAGGTCTATAACCACAGGGAGCAATTAATTTTTTGCCAAACAAGTTTGCTCATTAGAATATCTGACTACCACTTTATTTATTTCCAATAGATGGTTCCCTCTTTTTGTAGCAGATGTTGAAACTAAAAATAAGTTCCTTAAACATATGCTATTATGGTTGGGGAATGACAAGTGCAGCCCGATTCCTATTTGTGCTAAAACCAGTCTGGAGCATAGGCTCTCCCTCTGGTACTCAGTGGGAAGTTGTAACTGGCTAACTGACAACCTGAGAAAGAGCAGGTTGAATCTTCAACAAATATTTCCTTTATATAAAACATGAATTATACACTGAAGTCAAATATCACATGATGAAAACAGAAACAGATAAAAGCCGACTCCCTCAGTAAATGTTCAGCTTTAACTCTTGCCTCCTGTTAGCACCGCTGTCCCATCACCTGCAATGGTTTTTGGCCCAAACATGGACTCAGTGTGCAAACAAGCCAGCAATTTGCAATGCCCTCTCCTGTCTCCTCCATCTCATATTTTTTTCCTTCAAAAAGTCGTATCTGATTTTCACACCCCACTCTAAAAATACTGCATGAAATATTGTTTTTCTTTGAAATTCACCTTTAGTAATTCCCATTCTTACTCCCTTCCCACATCCAGTACCTCTGGATGGGCAGATGGGTTATATCATCAGAAGAGAGGGCACAGCAACCTTATCGCTTCCCTCATCTTGGTCAGTTTGACACAGTCCTCCAAGCAATTTAACAACAGTTTCCCCCCACCACAATAAACCACTTTATAGCACTCTTTGTCTGATTCAAATTGACCTGCAGGGCACATTTCAGTAGCAGCTTAATTCACTTTCTCCCTTCCCTCAAGCTGAAAACAGTAGGGCATTCGCTGCTGTATAACGTGACATCTATGTCTTATTTCTCCTATTATCTAGACTAAGTAAATCATAACAACAGCAATATAGTTGTGAGTTGATTTAAATGAAGAAATATGGTCCAAAGTTAAAATAATTCCTCTATTTTATATATAGCAAAGCCTCATGCCACGTATTATGTCAATGACATCCCAAATCAAGATGTGCAATCCTGAGAAATTGTTTGATTAACTTCTGCCTTGTAAAACATCTTCCTGTGGCAAGTACTTAAGCCGGTAAGAGCTGCCAAGTTCAAGCCAGTGTGGCTCACGCTATAAGTCTTTCTGCAGTCCTCTGGGCCGCTCCGTAACAAGAGCTACCATTTTCCTGTCACTGTCACTTCGCGTATCCAGTCTCTAAAGCTCTGTTTGTTGTTTCATTCTGTTCTATGTCTCCCTTAGGAACTTCTTCATTTTAATATAAATAGAGCGCTTCATCATACAGTGCCAAAGACTCATGGAAGGTACAACTCTCAATATTACTGAAAACAATGCATACAGATGAATTTGGCAGCAGATCACAAACAAAGGGCCTTAATGAAAAGGGGCAAACATCCTAACCCAAAGGTAGGGAGCAGGAGAGTTTGAAAATAATAAAGGAAAGGGGAAATGAACGTCTCCGTCAGCTAACTATTGGTTTGACTGTTATTCACAAGTATCACAGGAAGCAGATAATTATGGCCTTTTGCCATATATCATGAATGTATCGTACCATACGTATATTTCTAAAGCTCATTTATAATGGGATTTTTGTTTTAACATGGAAATGAATTTTCTTTCTGAATTGGTATGATTTTTAAAAATCCCATTATACTGCTAAGAAAAAAATTTGTATTTGTTTTAGAAAACTCTGGTTTGGAAAAATATTTGTTTTGGAAGCTCTAATAATTTTTTTTAAAGTTCTTTAAAACTGCATATTTTTCAGTGTTGCCTTTTTGTATCCACCCATTTATATATTATATGATCAAGGTTATGATAATAAGATATGACATAATAATATCAAAATAGGAAAATTAGGATAGGTTAGGACAACAGCATTAAGGATGCCCAAGCAGAGGCATGAACCTTAACATGTTGTTGAGAAAACACAAAATAAAAAGGCACTTTCTAACACTTTCATAGTAACAGCAAATAGTAGCAGTAGTAGTAATAATAGTAATAATAACAATGTACAACCACTGCATGCCACAATATTACATGGAAGCTGTCATATGTTATGTTCTGGTCACCTAACACTTAGTACCAGGATAACTTTTTATATTTTTGGAAGAAAGTGTCTCCTATAAAAGTGACATGAGACATTTCAGAAGAGACATTTCAGAAGAGATGAATGAAATAAGGAGCTATTTTAGTTCTACAGATTTTACCTCTCACATGTTGGCATATAAACCCAGTACCACTGACAGGTTGGATCTCATCCCGCTCTGTACAAACACAAGAGGATTCAATAACAGTTAGGTTTTGCCCTCACAATAGTTCCTAATGACTTAATTACGTTTAAAGGCTTCAGCCTTTTACTTGGACAACTTAACCATTTCTATTATATCCACATGGAAAAGTGTTTGGGAACCTATCAGCTCATGCTTGCATATTTAATGTGGTTGTTACAGTTTAATAACTTACTGCATGACAAATCTTAACATTTCTGGTTCCTTTTGTGCTCTCCACAATGAATACACAGGTTATCTCATGTATTTACTACACTTTGTCAAATACTACGTGTGCACAAACATCCCAGCCATTTCGAAATTGCTAATATCTAGTTACAAATTCACAAGTGGTAAATATGCAACCGTGAAATTCAGTAGTTAGAAAGCAGAACATTTGTACATTGTAAATTCCTGTACATTTCTTAAGTTGCATGATGGGGAGCAGCAGGTGACATTATCCAGTTTTATGTGCACTTCACCTTTCTCTAACACCCCTCTTGCTCCCTTCCCTCCTCCTGATGCTGCTAAAGGATAAGGTTTCATTCATTCACTGTAATGCTAAAGCCCATCATGTTAAAAAAAAAACCACATTTCAGAGTACTGAATAAAACAAAAGCTGATGCAGACTTCTGTCTGATAGGTATATGTGTATCATTATCTATGTGCTCATGTCTACAGATGAGAGTGAGCATACAGGGAGGACGGAGGTCACATTACTGTGTTTTATGGATGAATGGCACTTGTCCTTTCTGCCTTCTACACTCTCTCTCCCTCACCACAGAATACAAGCACCTCAAAGGTGTTACCAATATCTAAACTTGTGAAACGTCCGTGAGGCAAAGGACTATTATTATCCCTTTTTATAGAACCCAAAAATTCAGCCTGGAGTCATCCAGGAGGATGGAATGAATGCAAGCTCTAGTCTTGCAGGTTTCATTTATGCAGCTTTTCCTGTTAAATGTGAAAGTATAGCAAATCTTTCAAACTAAACATCCCTAAGGTTAGGGCAACTCAATTCACTGGTAGTCGTGGCAAGTGGAGGTTTTAATGTCCCAGTTCCATCCCCTGCCCCTAGTGAGCACTTGAGTTACTTTACATTGAGGAGTGGAACGTAGATGCCCTCCTTCCTAAGAGCCTCCCCAAAGACTGAGGCTGTGTGATTGTGATCTCTCCCACTCTTTTGGCCAAGAAAATTGCCCACAGAAAGCTCAGACCATGACCAGGCATCTTGAGCCTCAAGTGTAGCGCACGAGTAGCAGAGCCCCCATAACCAGACACCCACCCCCCTTCCAGGGCTCACATCTCTAACAGGGCTGTTTCTCTTCTTGCAGAACAAACATCCTGTGGAAAGGATGTGGAAAGGCAGGTAGCAAACACCCTCTGGAAATCTGTGCATTAGGACAAGCCAAAATTAAATTCATTTTTATGCAGCATGGAACTGCTCCTAGATGCGTGTAAGGGCTTTTACTATAGAAGTAACTCCTCTGGTATGTTAGTCCCATGCTCTTTTAACTGTAGCTGCAAATTCCAACATTTTTAAAAAATAAGAAAGAAATTACTTAAACGTTAGAGAAGACATATCATAGGGATGCATATCAGATAAGAGACAAGCCTTGCAAAACAGACACATGGAAAGGAAGAATGACACTACAAGCTATTGCCATTTTAAGCGTTTTAACGTAATTATCTCTTCCCAAGTTATATTTTAGAAGCTGTGTAGTTTACACACTAGACACATGTAAAACAACGGTCAAATAAAATACCTGATACCTGTAAAATGCCCCTTCAATACGTCAATAAAACGTAGAGCTATGTGATTATTATTATTTTCAAGTATACGATATTCTTCTTCATAAATAGACCAGTGTATCTTTAACCACACCGCCTGAACTAAAATTCTGCTTGGGGAATAAAGGGGGATAGAGCCTACTTTATAATTATAAAAGGTAGTGTGACTTAAGCAAAGGTTGATATTTAATAATTTTATACCACAGCTGATACCTTCAGATGAGGCTGAGCAGCGGACATATCTACTCAGAAGGAAAGTAGACTAGTAGAAATCCTTAAATCAGTGGCAGAATTCTGCTGTCACATTGCAGATTACTTGGTGGCTGAACTTACTTTCAGTTGGCTGAAAAAAAGCCTAATTGCATTTTTGGTGTATAAATAATATATGGTATTTTTGTGAGGAAATAGTTGTGTAACTCATATAGTCACTCTGTGGTTGGAAGTTTTTGCCTCACCTGTGTCAAAACATCATAATCTTACAGCTGCTAATTGGAGCAGAGTGGCGCCTTGAGTTATTTTTGTGGTCAGCACGAGATGGCATGTGACATTACATGTTATAGTAACCCTCAATGAGGCCTGTCTATCGTAAAGATTTTAATTCAGAAAGAGGAGGGGGTGTAATCCCCCAACATCACTTTAATCTCTAAGTACATTTTTTTGGATCATTATGTAAAATCAAGGTGATTTGATTATATGTCAGATTTACTCTTTAATACTAATGCATGTGGTGTAGTAAACTAACCAGCTAATACTTTTAAGGTTGTTAGTCAAAATAAGTGCTTATTAACTCAGTTCCGATTAATCTGGGCTTTTGCCCAAGCAGAAAATGAGTGAATAAAAGCAATAATTTAACATGATGAGTCATACCAATCATATCAAAAACTTACCTTTTAGGGAACACATTAGGTGATATCCCACAGCCCATATTTAGTAATCCTCTGATTGACATAGGCAAGAATTTTGCTGCATAGGAGCCACACAGGGACTCCAGATTTTGGCATGTGCTGTCTTTAAAATGCTGACAGATCAGGTGTGTTCTGAGAACCATAGAACCCAGAATTTTTTTAAAGATAATTTTGAAATCTCTACCAGTTTGTTAACAGCTTACGAGTAGGCATATGCTCTTTCAGGCGAAAACGTATATCAGGTTTCCTGGAAACCATCCCACTAGGGCATGACTATAGCTCCAATACAAGCAGTGAAGCACTTAAAAGGGGGCTAATTAGCTATTTGCTGTACTTGACAGATAAAAGATGTATGCAAGCACAGAGAAAAGACTGCAAATATAGATATCCCTGATTATGTTATTGTCCAACATTTTAATTAATTTCTTAGACCATCTTTGTGTAATGTAAAAAGGTTTTAAAAGATGTGATAGTAACAAGGCTGTGATGTTTCTTTAACTAATCACCATCACTGCAGGGTGCTGGAAATTTTAAAGCACGTTTTATATGCTTAGTTCATTGAAGAATTACTTTTACTTGTACTGGCCTTAATTTTTTTCTTTATTTGCAGAGCAGCAATGAGAAAGATTTTACTTGATTCTAGTAGTGTGCTGCCCAGAAGCCATGGCGAATGCCATTTTGGCATGTAAATCATCTACAGAGGAGACAGACTGGCTGGTAACTACAAATAGGGGCAGAAGACAAAAACTTTGGGCTCCATCTGCAACTCTGTGACTCATTCACTGAGTGAGGAAGTAAGGCAGTTTCTTTGAGACTTGTTTTAACTACCCATAAAACTGGGGAATCATATTTGTCTGTCACTTGTGAGCACTGTGTGACTTTACACCCCACCATCCCTCAAGGTCTCTGAAAGCCTCAAACAAAATTTCCTCACAATATATTTTTGCTTCTAATTTTAGCCAAAACCAAACACAAAGTTGTATACAATGTAAAGCTATCATAAAAACCCAAAAAAACCCAAACAACAAACAAACAAAAACAAACAAACAAACAAAACCCTAAAACCTAAACCAGAAAAAAAAACATTAATCAAACCTTCTGGGAAAAAAAAAATAAATTTGCCCTGGGTTTGGATTCCAGCTAAAATTAGGGCTCCTTTCTGGTTTACTGATATGGTTTCACAAGTTCACAATGATATGCAGTCACCTGTGCTATAAATCATTTTGGCATGTGTCCATCAGTATCACAGGAAGGAAGGATTTGGCCCACACCACATCAAAATAACAGGGTGTGTGGGTAAGCAGATAGGTACTAACAAAGTAAATAGCAGTACAGAAAACAGCAGCATTTTAAGCTTTGTTAATAGTGAAGGGCCAGGTACATTAAAGTAGCAGACAATTTGTTTGATAAGCAATTGATATTTGACAGGCCAGTGACAGCCTTGTTGTCAGGAGATCACTGCTCCACTCTCAGTATGTGACTTTAAAAACTTCACTAGGGGAAAAATTACAGTCAGGCAAGCAGCAGCAAGGCATAGCCTAAGGCACTATCTGCCAATAACTAAGTCCTAGGGAAAACTGATTTGTGGCTTCTGATCACATGAACCTATAGCCTTCACTATTGACTAATTGTGGTTCATCTGGATGTAGATCTATCTTGGCTAACAAGAAAGCACAAGAGGTCTTCATTTAGCCATTGAGCTGAGTCTCTGGAGACGTGTGTGCAGCTGTCTTTACCTCCTTACCAATCAACACATCAAAAGCTGCAGAATATATTTCCACTTTCAGAAATGCAAACTGCAAGTGAGATAAAGTTGCCAAACTAGACTTGAAAAAGAGTGAATGATTATGACTCTACTCCAGATACAAAAGATAAATCATGTATGACCGTGCAGAACTTTGCTATCTATATATAAATTTAGAACAGATACAATGGAGTCAATTTATCAGCTGGACAGCCGCATCATTTTAATGTAACTGTAAAGGATTAAACCAATTTTAGGTGCCTTTTCTTTTTTTTCCTACAAAGCATCAAATCAGGGAGAACACAAGCAGACCAGATGAACGCACATTCCCTTGCACAAAAACATTGAATGATGCTGCTTTGATTTGGTTTATTTCAGCGAAAATAGTATAGTTAAAAGTAATCTACTTGGTGCCATGAAAATCAGCTGTTAATTACTATGCAAAGCATCCTACCCTAATCCGAGTATTATGATAAAATTGGAAAAAAAAAAAAGTCATCAAACACTATTACGGAAGTATTTGAAACTAAAGCTACAGAAGAAGAGACAGGGTCAGCAATTTTGACTTAAATCACTTTCTTGGCTTCTGCTCAGGTTAGCAATTCATTCAGCTAAAGGCAGTACTAGCAAGAGACAGAGCACCACCACTGAAGGAGCTAAGCTCCCTCATAGTCCATCAACGCTATCAGGGTTTAAAAGTCCACAGCAATTTTCGGCTCAATTGTAGTTTAACTCAAAGTCCAGATTTAGGTCACATTGTACTTAATAGACAGTTTGCTTCAGTCCCCGAAGAACGAGAGTTTTGTGAAATCCATTAATCAAAGCAGTACCAGCCAGAGCTGGGTCTGACCCTAAGTATCATACTATGAGGCATACCCAAAACACCACTGCTTTTTCTTGTTTGGACTGTCCCAGTAACTCAGGAAAAAAGTTGTTCTTGTGAGATTTCTGTTTCTTACCAGCTCAGAAGAATAAGAGTATGGAGAGATGCAGAATCCTTGCAGGGTTTCAGTATCTCTGTGTGTCAGTTTGGCTGCAGAATGGAAACGGCAAGTGTTTTTGCAATTTAACATTCTGCCCAATTAAACTGGAGTTTGCAGCCTGCCAAAGAAGACCAAATTGAGTATAAAAAATTAAAAACAATGTCAAGATCCCCTTAGAATGTCAGTCCTGAAGCTAACTTTGCACACTTTGGTTGTATTAATGTATACCTGTTCCTGGATTGCCTACCTTGACTGAGATCAAAGACAAAATTAAAACTAGCTCAGCAATCTGGTTCTAGGAATTATTAGAAATCTAGAGTGAGAAATTATTTAAATTTAAAACCTGTTCTACGTAAATAAAGCAGAAGAAGCTTGTGAGGGTGTTTTCAAAGTTCTTAGGGTTTAACAGAATAAATTTCTGCATTTGTGAAGATGTACCTATTGCTGCTTATTATTATTACTACAAATTTTGATCTAGCACACATATGGATTTGGGCTTTTTTTTTTTTTAAAAAAAAATGTTTTATATATATCTCACATTTCTTTTTGTTGGACTTGCACTGTGAAGCTTTTGCCCAACTGACTTAGGATAAATGGCAAAAGTTCTTACAGGCAGGGCAAGCAGTTCAGCACATTCCCAAAGCTGCCACATCCTCTTTGTTACAAGACCTACTTTTCACATTGCTTATAATTTTGCAAAATTAACTCCCAAGAACAACATTTTCCACACTGACATATTTACTCTGGAAAATATCTTGAGATCTTGCCTCTTGTCTTTGAAATACAGGAATGTCTCTACACTCAAAGCAAGGTTAGCTTGTTACCACTTACTCAAAAATGCCTTCAGCTGGCCAAATTGTAAAAGATTGTGAGGAAGAATGAAAAATACAGAAAAGCACACTTCAGTAAAGTCTCAGTAAAAATAGCTTTGACTTTTAAGATTTTTTTTCAAAGTGAAAAGGTTTCACCTTATTGAACTCGCTCTGAATCCCCTAAAAGGGAGGTGGGGTGCAAACCCAGGGTAAGGGTAACCTAGAATCATTTTTCAAATTTTCTCTCAAAAAGCTGCTCTTCTCCAGGGCTGCTTCCAGGTACTGTGGCTAGGAGCAGGGCAGCATCAGCAATTCTCATCCTCCTTGTTACTGCTCCCTGTGCAAGTGGGGAGAAGTCATAGAATCATAGAATCATTTAGGTCGGAAGGGACCTCCAAGATCATCAAGTCCAACCATTGAGCCATTAGGGCTCTAAAGTCCTCTGCTACACCTGGAAGCCAATTAGATGGGAAACTACAAGTAGGAAAAAATGAGGCTTGAGAAAAGGAGCCCTGTGAACATGAGAGCAGAGAGAAGAGAGAGAAACCATGATGAGTATTTTACAGAGAATAAGGTAGAGGGAAGATAGATGTCATTTAATGAGAAACTGAGAACTAAATGCTTTTTTTTTTTTTTTTATTAGGAGACACCTGTTTAGCAAGCTTGTAACTTTCCAGCAGAGATTACAATTTTCCTATTATTCAGGGAAGGTTCTCACCTTCCAAATGAAAATTTTGGAAGGAGAAAAACACTGAGAGAAGAGAAAGGAAGAAACTTATTCCAGAATAGCTCAGTGCTTCAAATTTTTGCCTAAGTACTGTGAGACTCCCCTCAAGAGCCTAATTCAGACCTGAACTTGAACCTCAGCCTTTCACTTTCCACAGAAATACCCTAATGGCCATGCATTCATTGCTCCAAGAATATTTTTTTTTTCAAATGCTTCTACACGACAAACTATTCTTCAGCTACAAAATGCTAACATGCAAAATCCCTTACTTACTCCAGTTCCCCACTCCTCCACTCCCCATGCCTTCTCATTCAGCTTTTAATGATACAAACATGCCTTGTTTTCTCAAATCTCCCTCTCCTCATTCAACGTGCAGGACCAAGCTGCTCTGGAAATAGATCCAAGCTTTGAAGGCAACAACTGTGGACCCAAACTGTTGCTTTATGCATCACAAAAGTCTGCAAAAAAAGGAAGCTGACCATCAAATAATATGACAAAAGGTGATCTCATCTTGTCATCAGAGCAGTTCACAGTCAGGAATTAACTTCTTCAGAAATACACATCTCTAAACCAAAAACCTTTCACAGACAGGCACTAACTAGGCATTTCTACCTAGACACCTGACCACTAATATACCACTCCTGGGTATGCTTTATGTATTTTAAACACAACATATATTCTGATAAAAAAAGAAAAGAGTAAAACAAGTTCAGGATGAGGAAGCACAGGAATTCTTTATCCCTGCAATGTCAAATGTAAATAAAAGCTTGTTTCTGCAAGAAGGAGCAGCTGATGAAGGAACTGTTTGCTTTCAAAGTACAAACAAAACAAGGAGACAAGTTATTGTGTTTTCTCATCTTAAGTCCTCGCAAGTTTCTTGGCAATTGTTTTGCAGACTGGATAGCTACTTTGTGAACAAACTGTCTTTCTTCCCATTTGGAATCTGAACTCTCCAACTTTCTGGAGGAAATACCCTGAATCACTCTGATATTCTGTGACAATTTAAAAGCAACTGAAGGAAATACTTGGCACATTATAACATTCATGCTATGCCTCATTTCTGCAAATATCAAAGTGTAGAAGCCAGACTCTTGAGACAGAGTTTGTGCAGAGTGCTGCTTTTTTTTTTTTTTTCCTTTTTTTTTTTATTTCATACCTCTGCATCAATTGAAGAATTGCTTGGATAAAATGGTTAGTCCTCCTAAAAGTTTCACATTTTAAAATTACTAAGACAGTAAATTCCATAATAAAGAGAGAAATCTAGACACAAAACTTTTTTTTTTTTTTTAAATATTTTTCAAATCTCTTTGCAGAACTCTGAAACTCCAGAGTAAAGCCTAGCAAATTTCAACATTCTAGAAAGGTGATTGCAGTGTTTTGGTAAAACCTCAGATTTCATTAAGGAAGAGTCTTTAGAAGATGTGGCAGTAGATTGGTACATGCCAATGTCAGCCCTCAAGAGCATAGGTATGACAAGTACTAGAGAGTGTTTGAAAATTTGATGCGGCTTCTTTAGCTCTCGTGGGTCAGATCTCCTCCACCTTTTCCCAGAGAGCCTTTAGGAGGCTGAAGGCATCCATAAATTGCCTCCACCAGGGATAGCAGCCACACAGCTACTCAGTGGATGCAGTTTGTGCTCAGCTAATGAGTACAGATGTGGTTAGAAATGGCAGCTTTGTGTTCAGTCCCATTTCTCCTGAGCTCGTGCCATCCTTTTCAAGGAAGCCAAGTCAGCAAGCCCTAAAGCACTTCAGAACTTCCCCCTTTTACACACTGAGCACAGAATCAGAATTTGATATCAGGCTCTGATTGCAATAACTAGGGCACATGAGAGTTTTCATATGCAGATGAGGGTTCCTAATAACTCCTCTCTCTGTTCTTTTTCTATTCCAAGAGCACAACTATACAACTCCTCCTATAGGTATTACCTCTTTTTTTTTTTTTTTAATACATTAGTAAGGTAACACTTTCAGCATGGTGACTAACTATAACATGAAAATGATTAATATGTACCATGACTGATAAAACTTGAAGGTTTTACCCCATGTATTGTTTCTAGAAAATGAGTGAGCTTTACCTACAGTAACCCCAAAACAAAACCTGTTAAGCAGGATTAGCCCAAAGCTCTGTGGTAGGACACGTCCCTTATGCCCGTGTGGTCAGAGGAACCAGAAGCTCCGTTCACCTGTCTCCATCTGCAGAACACACTGTCACCGTTTCTCAGCCAGCCTCGTGAAATCCAGAGCCTTGAGGAAAAAAAAAAAAAAGTCAAAACCATAGAAACTGGTTATTCAACCACTAACATTTTTATGCTGTTTAGAATACGTTAGGTGAATTAATGAGACCACTACAAAGCATTGCAACCAAAGAGATTAATTTGAGGACTGGTACTAGTGTCCTCAAAAATCATACTCCGCGTGTGTGTGTCACCTACCTCATCTTTATGTGCTTCTCTCCTTTTTCATAACTGTGTTTACCACGAAACATTTCATTCCCCCACAGGTACAGTTTTCCAATTATTTTCTGTCGTGTGGATTAAGCACTATATAAAACAAAAAAATACACCACCTTGTTTGGTGAAGGAGACCTGTCTTACACTTTGCTGAGATTATAGCCAGATTTCATGGTCATGGGAAAACAAAACACCCCAAATGGAGCAGTTATTAATTCAATAAATCCAGCTGCTCTCAGTGCTCTGGGCAAAAGGCAAAGTTAAAAGCAGCTGCTCATTGACAACATGTGCGACCTGACCAGGGGAAGGTAGCTGTTTTAGCACATCATCCACCACTTTGAAGGCTGACTGCACTCAATTTCTTAGACAATCTACACACCATTTTCAGTTCTGTACCTCCATAATTTATCACAACAATACCTCAAGCATACAGATGGGAGGTAGGGAGGGCGAGCAGGGAAATTAAAGCAATTTACAGTATCAAGATGAAAGAAGCTGGACGGCTCAAGAAGACCTACTATGTAAATCATATCCACAACTTAAAGGAATGTCGCCATAATATTCTGGAATTAATTTTTCCAGCATTCCTATGCAGGTCACACAAAGGTAAATGTAGTTTCCTCCTCCCCCTGCCACTATATCTGGAGTTGTTTATCAATATGTTAAAGAGGAAATTGATTCTACCTCCCCTTTTCTATGTGGACAATAAGAACCTTATGTATAAAAACTTCTGATAAAAATAACAGCAATCAGTATAAAATTAGTGTGCAGTGTGTCTGTATGTCTTCCTTTCAGATTTTTGGGTACATCCTTCAAGAGTTACTCTTCATGATACTCAGGGTTAAGAAAGGAAAATAATTTTTTCCCACGAACAGGCTAGATCACTCACAGTGTGCCCCAAATGTACCTCACCAATCCTAGCTAATTTAAAAAATGCAAAAGTTATGTGAAGCTCTCATAACATTTCTAACAAAATTAAATACGTGATTTTAAACACATTATTTTTAGTTTGATTTCAACACATTGATTTTAGCTTGATCTATGTTTTTCAGACAGGTTTTTAAATTGTAATTGCTAAACATATCTGATTAATCAAAGGTGTGTTCTCCAAGGGGAAAATACTGATTTTCTTTTGTAAGACTATGTGCAGATAAACTGTTTTTTCATTGATAATGAGGTAACCATCTTTTGCACACAAGTTCATTTCTTCTGTTTAGCAGGTGCACCATGTATCCCTAGGAGAGTCAAAAAGTGTGTGTGCAAATCTCTTTATGCAGTTTTCCCTTTTCTCTCAATTTTCATTTACATATTTATCTAAGAAACCTCCGAATTTAACTACATTTACTGTACATTTCTCAGCACTTGAACTACAATCTGCCTCTCAGTCTCTTCCCCCCAGGATTTACTTTTAAAGGTACAAGCTTGTTAACAGCTTCAAACAGCTGCTATGGGAAAAAAAAAAGCATCGTGAATGTTTCCTTCTTCCTCCTCAATTGTGCATTTAAATCTCAAAATACACTGAGGCTGAGTTGCAAGAAGCAGTTGCAGCTACAGGATTAACTCCAGATACCTCTTCCTCCTGCAGGCTCAGAGTTGGGGCTTATACTAGTGGAAAGGTGATACAAGAGATATTCATCTCTTGTTTTTCACACTGATGGGTCCTGACATTTTGGGTCAAGCAAACTTTTAATGAATGAGAAAACTATTTGAAGTTATATTTAAGCATTTCTAAATATATTCTGTGTTTTTCTGTCCTTCCATGAAACATATTTTTAGACTTCAGGCAGCAAGTTTTAAAGACAAGATGCTTCTGAAAAGCACACAAACTGAGGCTGTATTTCAGGAGAATATGTAGTACATTTGTAATATGTGGTTTCATATAGGGAAGGTAAGATGTTCCCATAAAAAGGAAATGGGAAATGTATAATCTCCATATCTCAAACCATGCTTCACTTCAAATCAGTAGATAACTTCTGCATGAGCAGCAGTCATATCCCCACTGAATGGCTAAACATTGTATTTCTAGTACCATACTCCATGTAGACATGTACACCCCATCACTCACTACCTAATGTGCTTCCGACACAGGCTATTCAAATTAACATTACCTCATGATAAAGAAGTAAAGAAGTACATAAACTCATGCTTGCAATACTATAACTCCTTGCTGAAGTCACCCACTCCCAGTTTGACTTCACCCTACTACACAAGCTGACATAAAATGACATTTATTTTTTTTTTCTCATCTAGTTCTAATATGTCACTTTGAGTCTTTGGATGTTTTTGAATTTTCCCAGGGCAGATGTCCTGTGCAAGACCCTGATAATCTTGCCAATGGCTAAGTCTTAGCCATTGGGCTACACATAGTAGTACTGCAGAATTTTGGGGACCTATCATGACACTGTTTCACTGAGGCTCCACTGCAATACACAGTGAGAGAATTGCCATATTTGAGGCTCACAGTGTCCCAGACAAGTGTGGGCTTGCTAAATGATGTCGGCCAAAGAATGCAAACTGAACAGAGGGTATTTAATAGTTCTTGTCTAAATGTTAAAAGATGTTCGGACATTTCTGGCTTTATAAAAACCCCAGAGTCCAATGTGCCTTTTTGGTCTTCACAACTGTACGAGTGTAAAGTGTTTTAAAAAGACTTCTGTTAACAGCAGTTAATAAATTACAATACTGAAGAAGAATATGGTATCTACCTGATCTCCACACTAAATCATGGAAATCCTAGTAAGTAGTCCTGTACTAGAAAGTGTCTGAGTCAACAACATTATTTATAAAGAAATGCGCCAGATGGTAGAAAGAATGAAACTGTGCCTCAGTATTCAGCTTCCAACTATACATCAATGTTAGTGTTTTAACTAATAAAAAAACCTTGTGTTTTAACCAAAGTTTTGGAAATGGACATATTTTCTTGCTTTACATAATAAATTACCCATTTTAAATTTATTAGTATCTTTTCCCTTACTTTTACATACAGAAATGCAGAAAATAAATTCTCACCTGATTATATCTCATAGTGCTATGAAAAATAGCTTGAACATGTGATGGGCTGGGAAATGGTTTCAGTCACTTTACAACAGAAGGTTACGCTTCATGGTCCACCACCTGCCCTCAGTCCAGGTAGGCTGACTGGGTCCATCAGTGTACCTAGGGCATGGGGAGAAGGAGAGGGAGAAGCTAGCAGAGCTGCCACCATCAGGAGTCCAAAGAGCAGCAGGTCAAGACTGATTCATGTTAGACTTACAGCACCCTGTCTTTTCAGGTATGAAGGACATCCTGCAATACCTGGACAGTCATCTCTAAAGGAGGGAGGAGCTGGCTGTATACGTATAGCAAATCTGATCAATACCTAATCCAACACAGCTCAGGGGCTTGCCGTTCCCTCTGTATTAGTAATACCTATGTCTTCAGGGTTTCCAGACCATACCCCTGGCATTTGCACTAGATGAAGATATCTTGCTTGAGCAGGTAGCAACACATCACCATTTTCTGCAAATCATACAGTACTTTTTGTATTATATCACATCACCTTACCTGCCTGAGTGCTAAAGGGACTGTAGAGCTTCTTAAGTCAGTTGTTTTAATGTGGCAAAATTGTGATATGGGGAAAGGCAATCAAGACTGGAGAGAGGAGAAACAAGTGCTCATGACAGTCACCAGAGTAGGACACAAAGACTTATCACACTGGATCCAGAACTTCTGTCAAAGACCTGAAGTCAAACAAAAGTTGGTATGACACTTCACCTAATTTTACATCACTCACTCAAGTGGTGTGAAACTTTTTCTCCCTGTTGCAAATCAACAAAGACTGAAAAGGAAGAAAATGAGTTTGGGGCTGTGAGGTGGCTCCTCAGGCAACCGGGATGCTGAGACAGCGTGAACTTCTCTTGTAGTGCTGTGGGAGCTGGAAGGGAATAATGGCCACTGTCCCCAGCTCCTGGTCAAGCCTTGGCAGAGGGAACAAGGGACATCCCACAGGCTCTCCTGGGAGGCTGGTTCTCCGCTGTGCCAGAATTTTTAACTTCTATACCTGGAAGTTAACTTCTTCCTGAAATTAACTTCCATACCTGAATGTTTAGAAAGGAGAGAAATGCATTCCTTTCTTCTTAGTTTGTTTTCCCACGTGGTGACTGTAGTCATTCAGTGTCCACACTCTTGAGATTTTTCTTCTTTTGCTACCCTGTATATTTTGAACATCGCCTATCTCTATTTGGAAAGAGCAGTAGAAATGTCTTTGTTGCTCATAAAATTCTCAAGTTCATATTATGTGATTCACAGCAAAGATATGTGTATAATTTGTATTACAATTATTGCAAGATAATTACAACATGAATGTTTTTTTCCTGCTGCCTTAGGATAGCTGTCAAAACTTAAAGAAGGGAAAATAACACAGAACAAAATGAAAAAAACAAAAACAAAACAAACAAACAAACAAACAAAGTAAAAAAAAAAAAAAAAACACACAACCCCCCAAAAAAGTCATTTGTGCAACTTAAGTACTAGCTGTCAGAGAAAAACTCCAGTTGCAGTAGATTCTGTAATATAAAAGTTTGCTATGCAAGTTCACAACAGAAAGATTCTGCTAAGGCAATTTTAGAAAATTAGTAATCAGTGTTCCATGTCTATAATCTGGAACTCAGTTGTAGGACAAATGCACCTCATTATCACAGCAATACGTAGTTTTTACTTTGAATTACTCCTCTTCTTACAAATGGAATCAAGTGGCTCAAAGTAGCTTTGCCTTTGTTCTTGTTGTATCAGCCATTGTCGTACAAGGGGAAGGAAGCTGTGACACTTGTGCAATCTCATTTTCAAGGAACGGGTTCTTCTAGGGAGGAGGAAATAAAAACACGGCTGCATTTGATGACATATTGGTACTAACGTGAAAAATAATCTGCTTTTTCTACAGCTGACTGAATGCTGTGTGGGATCCTGAGCAGATGTAGATTAGTGCGTACATTTGTACTTCATAATTACCAACAAATAACTCCCACTAGCTCACGATAGCTGATGGGTAGTGACACAGTAAATGACAAGGCTTAACTCCTCTATTACCATCAGTTTAAATTTTTTTTTTTTCCTGTGTGATCTTTAAAAGAAAGTTTCCAAGTGTTTAAACTATATTTAATCTGATATATTGAATGTCCCTGAAGACTTACTCTATAAGAGCTTTCTTTAGAATGATACACTAACTCCTTCTCCCCCACACACCATTCTTCCTTTTCTTCTAAATAACAAATTTCTTTAAAAAGTAAAATAAAGCGTGAGACAGAAAGCTTATATTTCAGGGCAGAATGGCGTGAGGGGCCGGGGAGGCCACATAATTGGGTGTGATGTGTCAGCTTCTCTAGTGACTGTAGGGACTATTCTGTCATCACTTCCGCAGCTCATAAGTGAGGGGACTGCACAAATCCCTGCGTCTCCCATGACTTAACCAAACACTGGAGTCTCCTCTAAGAGAAAGTTAGTCAGGAGGCATGCAGGTGGTTTATACATTAGCAAAGGAAGCAAGAGAGGGGGGATTGCAAGAAAAAGGCAAAGGATGAGATAGTGTAAAATGAAAAGAAGTAGGACTTGTCAAAACCACCATATTCATACCAGTTTTGCTAAGCAAATTGTACTCTTAAGAAGAAATCATTTCTAAAAATAAAATAATTAAAAATCTAAAAGAAAAAAAAAAAAGCCAACCAACCAAACAAAACCACTACAACAAACAAAAGATATCCTAGCTAAAGGTAGATGTAGCATACTTTTCCACTTTGGGCTACTCTGTAAACACAACTCTTTCATTACTTCTCCAGTTGCTTTCTCTTCTCTAAAGGGAAAACAGCAAAAACTAACAATACATCACACTTCACCTACCTTCTGAGCGGGCAGATAAACACAGTAGGTAGTTAAGAGACACTGCAGCTGTACTCCTTTCTCCCTAAACCTTCCTAAGAGTTATCCTATCAGTGACAATAGGATTCGTTCCCCCTACCTAGAAATACAGATCTTCAGATTTGATCTGGTCATCTTTTTATATTCAAACAAAATGAATAGGCAGATATACAGGATGGTGCATCAGAGAAATTTTAGATAGGAGTCTTAAAAGAAGAAATGCACCCTAAAAAAAACCATTTTCTTTCCATGGATTGCAAAGAGTATAGACTCATAGTTTAGATGAGGGCATTTATGTAGGGATTGGATATAGTCTCACTGTATAATGATGATGACTCAGTGGCTTCTTGTATAACAGAATGAAGCATCAGCATTCAAAAAAGGAAAACAAAGAAGCCTCTAGGTTTGCTTATTTCTGTTTTAACAAAGTCACACTTACACCGTGCCAAGTTCTGTAGAAGAAAAGGATTATATACTGTACTGTACTTTGGTTTTGCTATACTCCTCCACTGCACTCAGTTAAACAGGAGTCCTCATTGTAAACCATGCTCCTGATCCTTCCCCTTTCTGGCTCTGGAGCCCTAAAGGTCTGAGAAATGAAAAAGAAACCTACAAAATTAAATCAAATTCATTGCATGCCTGCTTGTTGTAGTTTGAGTTAGGACAGAATTCTCTTGAGTGATTTTACTTTTCAGCTCAGTCTCTTCTAACTACACTTTCTGAAGTTAATGGCATATTTTTTGCTGTGTCTGCTTCTAGCAGTGATAACACTGCATGTTTAGAATATCTACCAAGGACTGGCATGCAGACCAAGGTCACTGCTAAGTCTTGCACACCACGTTGGGAGGTGCAGAAAGCTAAAGGTGCACCTGCAGAGAGGAGCAGGCAGGACAAGTGACCCTAAACTGACCAATAGATATTCCACCCCATATCTGTCATATTTAGTGTAAAGCCATGGTGTCATGAGGGTCTAGCTCTCCTCTTCAATGGCCAGCACTTGAGAAGGACTCCACCCATTCTGTTCTCTATCCCTATCTGTGTGCTCCCAGATCCAGTTCCAGGATCCAGCTCCCGAATCCAGTTCCTGTCTCCTGCTGAGTCCAGTCTGGGACTTCTGCAGTGCCTCCACCACAGTATCAGTGGTGATGGTGATGTAATTGCTGGGGGGGGGAGGTGTTTAATGCTGTCTTTGTATATATTTGTATATATTTCCTTTTATAATTAATATTTTCTTTAAAGCTGTTCTAGCTTTCTTTTTTTAATCCATAAGTCTGTCTCCCTTACTCCCTTTCTCTTCTCCTTTGGGTATGGAGGGGGGTTAATAGAGAGCATCTGTTATAGGTCTACTGGATGGCCCTGACCCTAAACCTTGACACTACTGGAACTCAATTACATAGATTTTCTCATATAAATGTTGTTTCTTTGTCTTTGGAAACTTTCTCACATTAGAAGGAGTGGTATTAATTAATACAATCCCAAATTTATTTCAGGCACACAAGTTGTTCCAACCTGTATCAAAGCATGGACCAGAAATGCTTCTTTGCCAGTTTCCCATGTACCTGGACAGTAAACTGGATACACACTAAGAGTTTATACCTGTGCCCTGTGAGTAATTCAGCAAAGCAGATGTCTCCTATGGGATACTTCACCACTTTGTTTTGCCAGTGAAATTAGCACTGCAGAAGCTCACCCATACAGTGCAAGCTCTTTCAGAGCCCTTGCACCTAAAACAAGAATTCTACTTATTAGTGGCTAATGCTGCTATGATTTATTTACACACACATGCGGCAAATCCTTCAGGTTTCCAGAACAGAGAAAGTTAGGGATGTTCTATCATCTTTGTGGTGCCTAACTTGTGATATAAACCTCTACTCTGTGGACAGACAGCATTTTTCACAGAGATCTGGGAATAGGATTTGAGGGCACCATCTGCTTCTCCGAGTCCCATCCCTTGCACACAAAGGCAACTGCACAATGAAAGAGCCCAGAAGATTTTACAGATTATGGGGTCTGTCCAACACTGTAACCTGTAACAAATCAAGACCCAGTGCAAAGGAAAAAAAAAAAAAAAGAAAAAAAAAAAAAAGGAAAGAAAAAGCAATAGAAAGCCTTAGCAAGAAAATAGAAATGTATTGTCAATATTTTAGATCTTTGAGATAAGAGGAAATGTGAAAAAGGAAACAGTAGAGTGTGTGTAAAGTGTGGGTCACATCTCAGACCTGTTTCAAGGAAAAGTAATCTCCATTGTTTGAAAACCTTTGATGTTAAGGCTGGGAGAAAAAAGCATACCCAAGCATTTATCTGAAAAATCAGACTCCTAATAAATTTACCGTGTGTAAATTGCACCAGATACTATCAGAAATTGCCCAAAATACCACTTGAAGTTCAGAACTAAATCTAGCTTGAATGTTCTGATTTGAAGCAAACAGATTAATTTGGTTTACAATTTTTTTTGTGTATGTATGTTTTTATTATTAGGGCAGGAATCAGGGATAAAAAACACCAAAAGGAAAAACTGTTGTAGTAGTAATCCTTTGATCAGAACCAGGAAGCATGAGAAAACTTACAAGAAAGCTTGTTCTCAGGAGAGGAACTCCATCTTCATTGGAGCAAACAGCATCCAGACACTAAAGCTAAAGCAGGTACATGAGAAACACGACAATGAGCACAGTCTTGTATCTTGCAGTATTTGAAAGGCTTGCATTTGAAGAGCATGCAAAAACAGAAACAGATTTTCTTTCTACTCTTTCTGCATTATATATTAGATTGTTATTGCCATACGTGAGACCTGTGGAATTTGGAAAAGAGCTTTCTTTATGGGCATGACAATGAATAGGATGAGCTCCAGAAATACTATGCTGTAGGGTACATGTTCTGGGACAGGTGTCCCAACCAAAGAAAATTTCATATTTGACTTTGCTAGTCCAAAATGTACATTAATCACCTGGCAGGGTCACTGCAAAGATCATGGGATTTATTAGTTCAAACATCAAACATTTAGTAGTTCAAACATTTCACATGCAATAGGGCAGAAAATTATTAGCTTCATATTATATAAATGACTGCTGTAAGTGTCCTGTTTGGCTTGCGAGTCTGCAGCCACAATGGAATTGAGAAGTAAAAAAACCTAACAGCAATAATGCCTTAAAACAACTGGGCGGAGGGGGAGCAGGGGGGTGGAATGAGTAGTAGGGGGAACCCACAAATGTAGAGAAGATAAATCCCATGGCTTAAATGCCATAATTATTGGTTTCACTATAAAGTGCCTTTAAGTATAATTATTTTAGAACCAGAAACATTTATTCATTTAGTGACTTTTCACTTGCAAATTCTACAAAATAGTGATTTCTTTTAATTTCTTTGTTTAACAGGAGAGGTCTTGGCTCTCCATTCATTGTCATCCTGTGTTTAACAGCAAAACTGTCTGTGTGAAGGGACTGTGAAGAAGGCAGAAGCTATAATTCCTCAGCATTAATACAGAACAACGACAGAGAAGAGTGAATAAAAAATAAGAGTGGTGAAAAAAATATGATTTTTTTTGACCAGAGCTACAGAATGTGGCTGGTCGTGTTTCCTTTCATGAAATTTAAATTTTATATGTCTGTTTATATCTATAAAATGTAGTTTTAGTCATTTTACCATTGAGAGTAGAAAAGGTTTTGTCTTAAGTAATAGTACTTTTAGAAGCTTATGCTCCATTTTTAAAAAATATATATGTACTCTTCTATTAATGTCTATGTTGTTATCCCTCTTGTTTAGACTAAGGATTTCCCGTTTCCATAGAGCTAACGCAGGAAAAGGTTTTTTTTTAAAAAAATAAAAAAGTTGGAATAATGAGTTTTGACAGATACCCTTTCCTAAAAACCTACCCCAGTAATGAGAATTTACTGATCAGTCTTGTTAGACAGAGTCCAAGTAACACAGGAGTGAAGAAACAACAATCAAAACACACAGTTAAATAAATAACTTCATATTACCCTTATTTTCTTAACCAAGGCTATTGAATTGCACTTAAAAGAGATACTGATGATAGAGAGCTTCAGGGAGAACTCAGTGCTATTCAACATCCTTAACGAGACAAGGATTTCCAATTTTGAGGAATCAAATTCCCATGTATTTTATTATTCTTGCTGAAGCAGCAGCCAAACAAAACGGCAGCCAAGCTGACATACTGCCCACAACTCAAACCAAATGTAAGATCTGATCCTCCAACCTAGAAGCCATCCCATATATTCACAAAGATCTGGGGCAGAAGTAAAAGTTTATCTGAGGAAGAGGAGCACTGACTGCAAATCAAAGCTGCATGAAGATTGACCAACCTTTTTAATCAAATGTGTCTGTGTGCTCAGAGCAGAAACAGAAATGGTTGTCCAGTCCAGGTAAATTGGCTGGAAACACCTTAAATTTAAAAAGAAAACAAGGTGTCCTTACCAACAGTTTTTAAGGTAATCTGTTGCAGATTAAAATGCAAGGCCATGTTGTTGAAAATAAAAGAGTTTTAAATAGGTAAACAGACTTTAAAAGAAATCGAGACTTCTCATGAAGAGCAGTTGTCAGTGGATTCTCACAGGAATCTGTGCAGTTCTAATGCTTCATAAATGACCTTGAAAAAGAAGAAATTTTGAGATTACAAAGATGCTTGACACAGCAAAAATTAATAATTTTAATGTAGAAAGATTTTATGATTATGAGATTGGGAAAAAAATTACTGTCAATGAATATAAAGCAAAATACAGACAGGAAAGGCAATCCAAATTATACTTGTATAATGATGGATGCTAAAACCTTTTAGGAAAGTAACTGTGGATGTATTGTAGACAGTAGGTGTCAGCTCAATGTATGGGAAAAGGTAAAAACAGCAAACAAAATTTCAGAATTATTATGTAAATAATGGAGCATGCAAACCAATAATATGATACTACTGTAGGTCATTGGTGCAGCAGCCACTTCTTGAGTATTGAATACTGTTCTGACCTCCGTGAAAATAAATCAGAACTTCAAAAGATGCAAAGAAATGCATCCAGGATGACCAAGATTGAACAAATATACACAAACCACTCTGTAGAAAGAGATATTAATTAGACTGGGATCTGTCAACATGGTGAAAAGAAGCAGGTGAGAGAGAATTTGTTCCCTGCTTATGTTCTCAAGTAAAAATTTCCACTGTGTCTCACAACAGAAGAACTAGGGAATATAAAATTAAATTGTTAGGCAGTCCATTAAAAAAAAAAAGCACTTCACCAGGAACTATTTTTTTTTCAGATAGTTCATTATTAAATTCGTTCTTTAGAGTAACTCATTGCTACATCATGTCACAAGTGTAAACAGAATTAAAATGCAACTGGGCATATTTATTGAACAGCAGACTATTAAGGGCACTAAATACAACAATATGGTAATGTCTATAAAAGGAAGTCTCTAAAACTGAGGTCATTAGAAGATGGAAAATATTCTCTCCTGGACATGCTCCTGTACTCCTTCCCTAATCTACCAGCCACTGTCAGAAAAAGGTTAATGGACAAACCGTACTTCTGGTGTGATTCAACACAGTCACTCATGTTCTCATACCAAGACACTAGGGAAACAACTTTATTTTTGTCTAGGGGGATAGAAGAAGAATTTGGTAGCAGAAAACACTGACAAAAACATTTATATTTGCTAGAAATAAGTAAATTTTATTAATTACTAACATTTCTATTTCAAATATTTCAATTTAATGCAAGTTAAGAAACTTGCATTACGTTCAATGCAAATTTAATGAATGTTCAATTTAATTTGAACGAGTCAAACACAAAATTCCTCTTCCTCTGAAAATCTCTGTTGGGTTACAAGAATAGATAAGCTGTGACTAATCTGTACTGGTTTCATAATTGTCCTTAGATACCTACTTTTTTCTTAATTGTCCATGGTCAGTAAATTACTGTGCTGTCTCAGAACAAGAGAAATTCTAGCATTTGTTTTTGTATTATTTTGATAATACTTCATAAAAATCTGAAACACTAATGTAGCTGTTTGACGTATGTTGAACATGCAAGTAAATAAGATTTACAGTCATTACAAAGATTGTTTTATTCTTGAACTATCTTTTCTGGTACACTAATGGAAGTTACAGAAGATCATAATTTTCACTTAAAAACCCACAGATCCTGGAAAATTAGAGAAATCAGCCAAGGCTTCTTCCATTGACGTATGGCTTCCAGACCTCGGAGAGGCTGAATGTGGAAGCAATCTGTCCACCCTGCAGCAATACTCAGCCTGATTCATCAGAAACTCTTTTCCTATTCCCTGAGCTTCATGGGATCATCACTACTCAAAAAGACTGACAGAATTTGGTCATCATTCAACACTGAACCTGCTTTAAAGTGATAAATGTCACATTTTTACCAGGTACTTCAGTTTCCGCTGAGTAAAACCTTCTATCTTCTGTGAGCATTTGCAATCTGATGTTTAAATTATTTCATTACTTCTCCTTTACTTTTCTTTTGATGGGTCTAGTTATAGTAGTTCCCTTTTATTTATTTCTTTATTTTTATAAATCCCTAACATGGAAGAAATTTCAAGCTACTTAAAGAACCCAAAGTTATAGGTATTGGTTCAAAGATGACTGGGTTCTTTGACACTACAAATATTCTCGCAGGATTTTCTTTTTTTCTCCAACATACTTGATATGCTACTATTTATTTTTTATTCACTGACCTTTTGATTTTCTAAAACTTTCAGATTTTTTACTACACATACTATTTTCTTTTTTTACAGGGAGCACCATTATTGTTTACTTTCCTCATGTATCAGCAATGACATTTCCATGATGCTCAATGGCTGAGACAGCCAAATGTCTACTAGTCTATCTGTGTAAAATGCAGGACAGAGAAGCTCCCAGCTATATGCTCTATCTATAATTTGATGTTCATACGAACTAATCTTTTCAACTAAAGGAAACTCCACCCTCCATTTCTTTCCAAATGACACCTTCTCGGTAGCTTCAACCTTGAAGGGACATTTTGCCTTATTAACCATTTTTTTGCATGCTAATATTTTCAGAGTCAGTATGCACATCAGCAACTCTACTTTTTAGTTCTTATTGCCCTTTGTACTAAGGGAATTTCTCCTAGTTTCCTCTTTTCTTTCTCAAACGTAACAATCACAATGTTACATGAGACCAGTGGTCCCTTCGCTATCAATCACAAAATCCCTTTGCTGAAAGGTGTGGGGAAACTGCTATACACCCTTATAATGAGCTATGAAGTAAGGAAGTTTTTTCCTCACTGTAATTAAAGATTGACTTACATTCTGAAGCTTGAAAGCTTAAATCCCTGCCCTAAAAATCTTTTCTGACGGAAGTCTGGGAAGTTTTATTATTTACACACTTTTCCATGAAATATTATTTTAAAGGCAGAGACTTGAGGATGCAGAACACAACAGTCGCATACACATTAATCCATAGCAAGTAATGTGGCATTAGAAATAATGTAACACTTTCATAAGATGCTCTAAATTAATAATTTTTATGTTAGGAGCAAGACTTGTGAATATTATGCCTCTTGCAGAATTTACTTTTAACAAGTCAACAAACATAAATACTACTTAAAGCCCCTTTCAAGTAAAGGTAATGCAATCCTAACTATAGTTAAAAAAGGAGGTAGTGAGTTAAGGGTAGTAAGGTTTTAAAACAGGAATGAGTCTTATTGAGATATACTTTATTAAAAGCACAGAAATTATCTTTAAAGAATTTTAATTATTCACAGAGAAGGTGCTAGCTCAAGTGTGTATTAAAGTACTTTCCTCTTATTAGCTTTTGCTTGCCATTAATTACTTTCTTAACTATTTCCTCACCTTAACCATGCATCAAGGAAGGCTGCTTCCAGTTTTCCAGTAAGGATGGAGGAGATCTGCTCAAACATATCCCTGCAAAATAAATGCATGTAATTTATTATAAAAATTGAATAGGAGGGAAAAAATTCCTTTACCTTATTTTCCATTTGGCCTGAAACAACGACACAGACTTGACCATGCAATTAGATTATCTGCTGAGACCAAACATTTCCTGTACTGTTTTTCAAGAAATGACCTGTCTTTCACCCTGTTCTCTTCCTTTCAGCAGTGTTATTTGCAGAAAGTAACCGTTGGCATTCAAGAGTCTGTATTTACGAAGAGCTACCACACATAATGACATCTGTGCTGTCACTGTTATGTCCAGGGAAAAGTCTGAAGCATCAAGTACATAACCCTTTTTCAATGCTGCTTTTCCTGTGTTCTAAGTGAACTCGTTACGTTCATTTACAACGGATCTCTGAAAACTGTGCAACCTCACAGAAAACCACAGCTGCAAATGTTATCCTTACACAGAAGTATATCATTATGCATTTATTTATAATTAATAATTCCACAAAATAAAGGTATAAACTAAAAGAGAGGAAGTAAATATTCTGTCTCTTTTACATTTTCTGTTGCTGTTTTTGTAGCCGTGTACCTGTACCATCACACAGTATAGCTGCCTGGAGATACACCGAACATCTCAGGGAACACAAAGAAATACATTTAACAGCACAGAGAAGTAATCACAGAGCAAATCACTCTGCGTAACAGTTACCGTCCATTTTCCATGAAGCACAGGGAAAAGCATGTTAATGTAAAGTACAGATACTGCAACGCAGAGTAGTATTACACCGTGCAGCGAGAGCCCAGCAGTCTGTCTGTGGGCTGTGGCGGTCTGAAACCGTGCACAAGTGCTTACAGCTGCAGTGACATGGTGCTAAGCATGTTTTAAGGCTAGTCCCAGTCGAGCGGCATCTTATCCAACCAGAAACAATCCCACAATCCAGCTCTTTTTAAGTGATCATCCTTGTATCATAACAGATTAAGGTTGCAGCTACTTTGGATTATGGTTAATCTAACCTTTATCCATCCACATCTTCACCTGAAACTTACAAGGACCAAGAGTCAATTGCCAGGGCATAATTCACAATGACACTGATCTCTCCTTCCTCACTCTAATTATCTGGATTAAGAATAACACTTTTGAGTAATTATTTTCACATTGGATAAACATTAAGCTTTCCTGGATTTATCTGAGCTTTTTCTTAACATGAAATAGATCCGAGCAGGCTTATAAGAACATAACTGACAGCAGTGACAGCTTAATCAAGGAAACCCTAAACAACTAAAACAATAGGATATGTTTGTTTCACATTGTTTTGAATAATCAAGAACCAGAAATTAGATAACCCACTGGCAAACTATCTACTCAAAGACCAAATTAAAAACAATATCCAGGCAGATCAATTACAGTGACCTGTACTGTCTTAATAAAGATGTAAAATCTCTGATGCAGTACCAGCTTAGAAGCAAACTGGACTTGATGAGTTGCAGAAAACATACAAGCCCAGAAAGCCACTGATTTACAGGACTGGTATTACAGAGAGAAGAAAGAACAAACCATATTACCAGTTTTCTAAAATTATAATTAAAATGAATCAGATACCAGCTGTATTACTTCTGATGACAATTTCTGAAGAAACTGCACCCTCCATCTCAGGCTACACAGACTCCCCAAAATTGCTATCACAAGTCAGCTAGAAAAATCTTCCAACCTTGTCTTTGAAACTACCTAAGATCATATACAATTACACACTAAAATCACATCACAGAACCCAATTACACTTTGGCTTTGCAGATCCACAGATAACCTCTTAAAGAGCAAACTCCCTTACTGTGTCGACCCCTGACCTTGAGCTCTTTTTCCAATCTTCAGCAGCACCACATGTTTCTTCCCCAGAGTGAGACAGGACTTGGAGCCGCAAGGTTTCGGAGGGGTAGCAAGTGCTCCAGCTATCATAACTTTAAGGTTAAGGGAGCACACTGCTAATATCTCATCACGGACTTTAATGCATTCCTTATACTACTATTTAATTTAGTTTGAACATTATTTATGGAGGAGTTTTCAGTAAGTATTTTTCCATTTGTTGGAGGCTTTCAATAATTTATAAGGAATAATTTTATTTGGCTCTTAAAAGGCTTTAAAATGTTATGAATCAATTGAATACTTTAACAGGCGCTAGAAGATGAATCACAAACAAAGAAATGTATTTACTTCATAATTTTAGGAAATATTTTAGAAGTTGATCAAGAAGGGGCACAGAATGATTTTGTTTAATAACTTGACTTTTTGAGGCTCCACAATAGCAATCACACCACTGGGACCTTCCTTTCTCACACTTAGTAATAATAAATAGTAAAACCAGATTTTCATGGTGTTTTATGGTTTCTCTGAATCCTTTATCATGTCAAGAGGAGAACAGGAACTACAGCAGAACACTACAAGTTGGCTCCCCAAAACAATAGAGGACAACACATCACAATTCTGAGCACTTAACTGTATAGCTAGGGCAACAATGAAAGCAATAGCAGGTACAATATCTTTCTCTGTGCAAATCCAAACCCTTGTTTACCTGGAACTATATTTTATATGTGTATGTATAGTTGTCTTAATGAGATATGAGCAACACCTATAAACTGGTGAATAATGACATATACTCACCTCCAAGTTACTGTCAACTTTCACTGGTGAAAGGCAAGGACTCCTACACTTCAGAAAACTTACCACTCCCAGCTATATATACTGAGACTGTCTATATTTCTCTGTCATTCTAACCCCTTGTAATAAAAAACAATGGTATACATCTCAGGTGTTTAATACGTCCTCTACTTGCTGAGCATAACTCACCTGAAAAACTGTTCTTCCTCACTTTTATGACTTCTCCTGCAGTGATTCCTCCAGGCAACATTTCCTACTATGCTAACTTTGGGAAATGATGGAGGAATTGTGTAGGTTAGCCAGCTCCTTTTTTTTTCCAGCAAGACACAACCTATTGCTTACTGATTGACATATTATCATGAGAGGCCCTTTGGCACTGTAGGGCTACTGCCTTAAATCTCCCTTTTTTTCAACCCTGACTTCAGGGTCTCTCAAGTGTTCATTCAGCTACTTTTACTGAATACCAAAAACTGTCTCCTTGTGCACTTCCTAATACTTCTTAAGGGAACAGAAGGGACCCAAAGACTTTGAAATGATCCAAGAACTGAGAGACATGGAGATAACTCTTTGTCTGATCATAGCACTACTTTCTAAATTATAGTGCATAAAATCTTTGTAACTGAAAACACTGAAACCTGTCACATAATAATTGAGGTTGGAAGGTATCTCAGGAAGTCATCTTGTCCAACCAAGCACACATGATACAGGTAATTTGTGGGTGGATTGACTGCACATTTTTACTTGGAAAACATCCCAATTGTAGCAATTAAGACTGTATATTTTTATTTAAGATCTATTTAAAATAGTCACCTCTTAAGAATCTAAGATCTCTAGCAACTGGTGTTTACTTCTTCTCAGCTTCTAGATCTTCACTTTAAGCAGCACCTCAACCATCCTATATGAATGCTGTCTTTGAAATCTTTTGCTTTCATGCCTTTTTTCCTACTAATCAGTGCACTATGTTACTAGGTAGATGTGTTCCTCAGCCTTTTATTTACATTACTGTAAGATCACCCAGAAGCATTCACTGCCTAAAAGGAATGCTTTCACCAGTAAGTATGCTTCTTAAATTTGCTTTTAACATGAAAAAATGTGTAAATATGCTGGAAAGAAAGCATACACTTTAAAAGAGTCTTGAAAATTGGGGAAACACTCTAAAAATTAGGCAAAATGTAAGGTAGATACGAATAACTGACTGCACAAATAGCGGATGAGAAATAACTGGTTAAGGGGTGCTTCTTTGATGTGGACTAATTTCAGAGACCCCACGGACAATAAAGAAGAATCATCAATGTATAAACACAAGAAATTCAGAAAAAAATCGAAATAATTTTGGCCTGGAAGAGGGAGTAGGCTGAGGGTGCACAAGAAGCTGGGGAGGGGACACAGCCAGGACAGCTGGCCCTAGCTGACCAAAGCGATACTTCAGACTGTAAGACATCATGCTCAGCAATATAAAGCTGAGGGAAGAAGAGGGGACATTTGGAGTTATGGAGTTTGTCTTCCCAAGTAACCATTATACGTGATGGAGCCCTGCTTCCCTGGAGATGGCTGAACACCCTTTAGAAAATGAGAAGTGGTGGATTAATTCCTTGTTTTGCTTTGCTTGCACATGCAGCTTTGTCTGTACCTATTAAACTGATTTTTTCTCAACTCATGAGTTTTCTCACTTTGACTCTTACAAATTTCTCCCCCATCCCACTGTGGTAGAGTGAGGAGCACTATGGTGCTTAGTTAAGCCACAACAGAATAAGACATCAAATGTTCTTACAGGCCTGGTGAAAACTAACTTTTATCAAAATTATTTTCCCAGTAGAAAATTAATTTTAGGCTGGATATTTTCTCATAGATCATGTCTGTCTGTCTTCTCCATAGCACATTTCTGACTGTGGTTTTCACTGGATTTACACAATTTTTTTTTTTTTTTGACCAAGGCAGCTGCAATTTCTAATTAAAACAATTCCCCTGGTTTTGTTTCCATGCTATATTCCCTAACTGCTTTCTACATCAAAATGTAGAATCCTTTTTTTTACTTAATTAATAGAAATAAAATAATTTGTAATGAAGACAAAATGCTTCATATATACTATGTTTAAAGACACCTGTGTGCAACTTTGGCCATACAATGCCACATGTCTAATTCAAATTTATTCATTTAGACATTCTGTGGTGAAAAATTGAATCAAACCTGACTCTTGGTTAAACAAAACCAACTGTAAAACTGCTTTCT